>NC_057802.1:252852016-253152016 GCF_018294505.1 Triticum aestivum | reverse complement strand
GAACTGCAATCACATATTTTAAATGTTACCCTGCAACCCGAAAAGAACGGGATATGTCTAGAGCGTCCTTATTCACTTACAATTCGGCAAGGGGCTTGTCCCTAGAGTGGTGCCTTGCGACGACATCAGCTTCGGAACCGGAGCCATATGGAAGGGATACCTTCCCTCTCTTGGCTGCTTCCACATCCAAGTCCTTGGATGCAGTCCTTTTCCTCCCATGAGGGGAAGGGATGTCACCTTCTCCTTCCCCTTCGTCTTTCGGAGACGGAGATTCAGTCTCCCCGGACATAGTGTCCGACATACCTGCAGAGCGGAGGCTGCTTTCGGCCTCTTCGCTCCTCTTCTTGCCCTCTTGCGGTGGCACTTGACGGTGCTGGGACCAGCATCCTTGTCAACACAGGATCGGCCGAGTCTTCAGGAAGTGGAGCTGAACACCTAATTTGTTCTAGCTTCTTTATCCAGCCTTGGTCAAAGATAAAACTCTTAGTACATCGCTACGTGATAAGCAACTGAGTTGCGGTCAGAAATTGGATGCTTACCAAGTATCCGGATGATTGCAGTCGAGACCGATGTCCTCTAATATGTCCGGCCACTGCTTTTGAGTCTTGAAGAATCGTTGCCACACCCCTTCATGCGTTGTGCCAAAGAATTGCTGAAGGGTCCGCGGTCCTTCCAGATTGAACTCCCACATACTGAGAGGCCGTCGTTGGCACGGGAGGATCCGGCGGACTAGCATCACTTGGATCACGTTGAAAGGACCAACATCCCTATCGAGGATACTCCGGATACAACTTTGAAGCGTCTGTACTTCATCAGCTGATTCCCAGTCTAGCCCCTTATTTATTCATGGTGCGAGCCGCAATGGAGGGCCAGATCAGAACGCCGGTGCGGCGGCCAATTTAGTGCCACGGGGTTCGGTGATATAGAACCACTCCTGCTACCATAAGTTGGAGGTTTCCGCGAAGGTACCTTTTGGCCAGATAGTATTGGCAAGCATGCTCACCATAGCACCGCTGCACTCCGCTTATTCCCCGTTAACTACCTTCGGCTTCACATTAAAAGTCTTGAGCCATAGGCCGAAGTGTGGGGGGATGTGGAGAAAGGCTTCACACACGACGACGAACGCCGAGATGTGAAGGAAAGAGTTCGGAGCTAGATCGTGAAAATCTAGCCCATAATAGAATATGAGGCCGCGAACGAAGGGGTGAAGAGCGAACCCTAGCCCGCGGAGGAAGTGGGAGATGAATACAACGCTCTCGCCGGATTTTGGTGTGGGGATGACCTGCCCTTTAGTAGGGAGCCTGTGGGGGATTTCCGCAGTCAGGTACCTCGCCTTCCAAAGCTTCGCGATATCCTCCTCGGTGACCGAGGAGGCTGCCCACCTACCTGGGGAGATAGATCCGGACATAACTAGAGAGCCTGGTAACAATGGAAGAAATTGAATCCTGGGTGTTGGTGCCTGGGGTTGGGGAGGTTGAGGAAGAGGTAGGCGCATGGGAGAAAGACAAATCTGTGCCCCTTTATAAAGTCAAAGGAATATCGAACGCCTCCTCACGGGCCTTAAAGCTCGCCTATTCCCAAGGGATCGCCAAACAACACGGTTGGATTACCCATAGCCATATTGATGAGAATCCCGTTATAAGGGGACACGATCTCTGCTTCGACAAGACGTGCCAATGGAAACCGCATCTCGAAACATGGAGCGGGAAGCTAGAAAAACTGTTCGAAATAATGACCGTGGAGAGACGTGGCGTCTCACTACAAAATATATCAGTAGATGGGACTTGTTTGATATTATACTCTTTGCGGCTGTACGTGGAGCTTGTTTTGCAGAGCCGAACACATTTTCTGTGTTCGAGGACGACTTTGAGGTATTCGGAGGAGGAACCCGCCTTGCAATGCCGAAGACAATCTGCGCGCCGGACACATCGTCATTGATGCCTGGTTCAGGGGCTACTGAGGGAGTCCTAGATTAAGGGGTCCTCGGGAGTCTGGCCTATGTGACGTGAGCCGGTGTAACATCCCAAATTTTCAATTTGGAGTTATACATAGATCATTCATGCATATCATATTTCATTTGCATATTTGCTTTGCGATCCTAGAAATTCTAAGCAACTCAAGGGTCATTTGTTTTAATTATTTTTCTCTCTGAAAATATTTCGTATAAAAAATTATATGAGAGGGGATAATATGACTTCCCCAAAATAATGAAATATTGGAGGAAAATATTAAAAACAAATAAAAAATTTATTTGGATTTTATTGCTATTTTATTTGAGTTAGGAAAAATATGCGTTTTTCAAAATTTGCATTAGAGTCCTAAATAAATGTTCACCTTGTCCGGTAGATTTTTAGAGGACGGGGAAAATATATTTCAGGATTTTTGGAGTCCGTTTAGTATTTCTTTTCTTTGTTTTTCTGCGCGTCAGAATATTAAAAAAACGAACCAACCTTACCGGGCCGTGTCCGCCTGGGACACTGACCCGGTCGGGCCTTTAAAGCCCGAGGCGCCGAGCCGACCCAGCCCAGCCACGCGCCCAAAACCCTAGACCCACTCCCGAGCCGCCGCCGCCTCGCGCCGCGCCGCCTCGCCGTCCCGCCGCTGCCATCGATCTCGCCGGAGGTAGCCGCCGCCGCCGGTTTTCGTCGGAAAACCATTCGGTTTTTTGAAAACCTAGATTCATTTTTTTAATAGATCGGTTCGGTTTTTTTTTTCTGTGGTTTAGTTATTTTGCGGACATTCGTCCGTACGTTCGTTTTAACGAACGCCGTTCACCCGTTAGTCACGGACAGCGAACGTTCGTTCGTTAGCCTGTTCGTCAGTTTTTCCTTTTTCCAGGGGTTTTCCGCGATTATATTCGATCGCGATTTCTGACCCAATTTTCATTTTAGTTTATCTTTTCGCTCGTTTATTGGAATCAGGCGATTCAAGCACCTAGATCTTCGTCTCAAAGCCCTCTTTGTGTTTAACCAACTTGAACAAGATTTTGGTACTGTTAAATTTGACTTTAGTCCAGATTAGTAAACGGATCATGTTTCTTTTGTAGTTTGAGTTTCGTTGCTCCGTTTGATTTGATTCTTTTTGCAAATCGAATCTCTTCAGTTGAGTTTCAGACACGATCTTCTTATTTCAGTTTTACCCGTGCATCTTTGATTGATTGCTTATGTATGCTATTGTTTGTTTGCAATAGAATTCCCGAAGTGCGAAGCGTGCTACTACGAGTCTCTAGGTTTTGTGGATCGTCAGCAAGGCAAGTAACACATTGATCATATTCTTTTCATACCCAGTTTTATGCATTAGACTCAATCCTCAAACACTGCATGATTAGGATGTGATTAACTTGTGGGTATTGGGAAGTAGATGATCAGGTAGAACCTATTGCCCTGTTTATTACCAAACCTTGGGAGTTACTTCTACGTTATGCTTATACTGCTATGCTATGCTCGTAGACGTGGTTTGGGTGAGTGAATCCATGACAGATGTGAGATGATTATTTAATGGTTCAACTTAAGGTGGCAACTTTAATACACATCTGGGTGGATTGCTTGTTTTGGACACCTGGAGAATCCAGTGTTGTCCTAGGATATCCCGGAGTACCCGTGTGATAATCCTACGGTCCGCCACCCAGGCTCAAAGGGATCTGAGATATTTCATGCTAGAAACTTCTGTGTGCAGCCACAAGCTATTATGGGCTCTAGCATAGTTGAGTAAGTTGCATGACCTCTTCCAGTGGTAGGCTAGTAGATGTAGAGGGATGTAGGTTGGTACTGTCTACCCGGGGTTAGAGTTAATGCTTCAGAAAGACTGTGTCTCGGTCATCCGTTTCTCAAACACCATGAAGTGCGAGAAATCCAACGGGGGAGATCGAGTCTTGTGGGGAAAAGTGCGCAAACCTCTGCAGAGTGTAGAATCTAATCATGTTTAGATGTGTCCCCAGTTATGGACATCTTGAATATCTAGTACCTAAATTATCATATGTATCTCATCACTCTAATTTAATTTGTTGGGTTGATAATTACTTTTAATTGGGATTGAGTTGGAGGTACCTTCTCAATGTTGTTCAACCACCATGATAGTTAAATAAAATATATTCCTTTGTTGTAGGAAAAAAATTGGCTTTTCGCGAAACAATATAACCATAGAGCCTTTCTACCAGCCAAATATGCATATAGTGATAGCATTATTTCTGTTCTTGCTCTATTGTGTTATATTGCCAGCATATTCCATGTGCTGACCCATTTTTGGGCTGCAACGTATCATGTTGCAGACTTTTCAGACGACGAGTAAAGGTGCGATAGGTCGTTGTTGTGCATCTCAGCTATGCCGTTGGAGTTGATGGACTCACTTATCTTCCAAGTCTTCCGCTGTTATCTTATTTAGATGGCCTTAAGCCATATTTATTGTGATAAGTTCTCTTTTGAGACATTCGATGTAATAAGTGTGTGATTGCTACTCTGTTATAAATCCTTCGAGTACTGTGTGTGTCAGCATTACCGATCCAGGGATGACACGGAAGCACAGAGACTTGACCGTTTGAGGTGGGGTCGCTGCAGCCGGACTGATGGGCCATGAAGATACAAGATAGAAGACTTCCTCCCGTGTCCGGTTGGGACTCTCCTTTGCGTGGATGGCAAGCTTGGCATTCGGATATGAAGATTCCTTCCTCTGTAAACCGACTCTGTACAACCCTAGGCCCCTCTGGTGTCTATATAAATCGGAGGGTTTAATCCGTAGAGGAACAATCATAATCATACAGCCTAGACATCTAGGGTTTAGCCATTACGATCTCGTGGTAGATCAACTATTGTAATCCTCATATTCATCAAGATCAATCAAGCAGGAAGTAGGGTATTACCTCCATCAAGAGGGCCCGAACCTGGGTAAACATCGTGTCCCCCGTCTCCTCTTACCATCGACCTTAGACGCACAGTTCGGGACCCCCTACCCGAGATCCGCCAGTTTCGACACCGACAGTCGGCATCAGGGTCGCGAAGATGAAGGTGGCTGAAGACGCGCGTCAGGGCTGATGAGGAGAGCGCGCGGGCTTCCCCCTCCACCATAGGGCCGATCCCGTTGATGAAGCCCTCGAGCGCCATGAAAAGCTGAGGGAGTAGCTGGACGGGGCCCTCATCATCAGTCTCCAACGGCTTCTCCAAGCCCTTCATTGAGCTCCTCAGCTCAAGAGATTTGAAGGCCACGCGATCCTCGGTGATGGTTGCTGCAACTATGTCGGTATTTCCCCGGAGAGGGAGGGATGATGTACCACAGCGATGGTAGGTATTTCCTTTAGTAATGAAACCATAGTATCGAACCAGTAGGAGAACCAAGCAACACAACGTAAACAACACCTGCACACAAACAACAACACCTCGCAACCCGACGAGTTAAAGGGGTTGTCAATCCCTTCCGGGGTACGATGCCTCAAGATAGGCAAACGGACGTGAGGTAAATTGTAGTAGATTGATAGATCGAACGCCAAATAAAATAAATAAAGATAAAACGCAGCAAGGTATTTTTGTATTTTTGGATTAATAGATCTGAATAAAAACGCAAAGGAAAAGTAGATCGCAAGGCAAATATATGAGCAAGAAGACCCGGGGGCCGTAGGTTTCACTAGTGGCTTCTCTCGAGAAAATAGCAAACGGTGGGTAAACAAATTACTGTTGGGCAATTGATAGGCTTCAAATAATTATGACGATATCCAGGCAATGATCATTACATAGGCATCACGTCCAAGATTAGTAGACCGATTCCAGCCTGCATCTACTACTATTACTCCACACATCGACCGCTATCCAGCATGCATCTAGTGTATTAAGTTCATGGAAAAACGGAGTAATGCAATAAGAACGATGACATGATATAGACAAGATCCGTTATCTATTGCAGCAGATAGGGATCCCGTCTTTTTATCCTTAGTAGCAACGATACATACGTGTCGGTTCCCTTTCTGTTACTGGGATCAAGCACCGTAAGATCGAACCCACTACCGGGCACCTCTTCCCATTGCAAGATAAATAGATCAAGTTGGCCAAACAAAACCCAAATATCGGAGAAGAAATACGAGGCTATAAGAGATCATGCATATATGAGATCAAAGAAACTCAAATAACTTCATGGATATAAAAAGATATAACTGATCATAAACTCAAAGTTCATCACATGCCAACAAACACACCGCAAAAAGAGTTACAACATATGGATCTCCAGGAGACCATTGTATTGAGAATTTGGCGGGAGAGACGAAGCCATCTAGCTACTAACTACGGACTCGAAGGTCTCCAAAGAACTACTCACGCATCATCGCAGAGGCACCAATGGAAGTGGTGAACCCCTCCGTGATGTTGTCTAGATTGGATCTGGTGGTTCTGGACTCTGCGGCGGCTGGATGAATATTTCGTCGACGCTTCTAGGGTTCTGGTATTTTTGGGGTATTTATAGAGCAAAGAGGCGGTCTCGGGGGCACGCGAGGTGGGCACAACCCACCAGGGCGCGCCTAGGCCTCCTGGTGCGCCCTGGTGGGTTGTGCCCCCTTGGGGCACTCCCCAGGTGCAACCAGGGCCCATTGCCTTCCTTCTGGCCCATAAAAAATCATTGTGGAGTTTCGTGGAATTTGGACTCCGTTTGATATTGATTTCCTGTGATGTAAAAAACATGGAAAAAACAGCAACTGGCACTTGGCACTATGTCAATAGGTTAGTACCAAAAATGATATAAAATGACTATAAAATGATTATAAAACATCCAAGATTGATAATGAAACAGCATGGAACAATCAAAAATTATAGATACGTTGGAGACGTATCACTCGGCAAGAACCTTCGCCTTGGCCTCCAGCTGGACCTTCTCCGCTTCCACCTTCTTCTCCAGCTCCTCCAGCGGCTGCATTCTATGGCCTGCGCCCTCACCGACTGCTCTAGCTCGGTGTCACGACTAGCGACCGCGTCTTCTCGGGCCCTCATCTTCTCCTCCCATGCCTTGTGATCACGAGCCTCGGCCGCGCGCTCGTTGCGCATGGTCTCCAGCTCGGCCTCCACCAACCGGCAGCGTTCCTTGGTGGCCTCGGCATCCTTCTGCGCCGCGTCATGGGCGACAGCGGCTAGACCAGCGGCCCGCTCGCATTCCTTGGAAGCTGCTATGGCCTGGCTCCATGCTGCCCTGACGGACGCGCCAGAACGCAGCCACCCCAAAATCAGCTCCAGGCGTCCTGACGCCAGGCGGCGGTCGGGGCCTTGGAGGTCTTCCCGATGCCGGGTCAGCACAGAAAGAGCCTCCTCCAGAGCATCAGGTGAAGCAGAAGGACCACGAGCCAGCGGCATAATGGGAGGAGGAGGAGACAGCGTCATCACCAAGGCCTGCGAGTTGGTAGCAGCAGAAAAAGAAACTGGGGGCTCCTGAACCTTTGGGGCCTCGGCAGGCGAGCTGGGAGCGGGCGCCTCCAGAGCCGGCTTGGCTGTGGAGGTCGCTTTCTCCTCAGGTTGGTCCTCCGGGCCTCGCGAGGATGACCGGGCCGGTGAGGCACGAGCGTCGTCGCCGCCCTTACGCGCCAGGGGAGGTGTGGCCTTGGTAGGCTGTTGGGTCCCAGAGGGTGCGGACGCTCCCTCTCTCTTCTTCTTCGCCGCCAGTGTTGGCGTGGTGATGCAAAGGAAAAGCGTTAAGAAGCAGCGGCAGAAGCAGGAACAAAATCAGGACAAGGCACTTACTGGTCTACGGCGGCGTAATCCCTTGGCCTCTTCTTAAGCACGAAGCCCGAAGGCTTCGCAGCTTGGGGCGCAGGCGTGCGGGTTCCAGGAGCAGATGAGTGAGCAGCAACTAGGCCGGAAGCAGCACTGCTCAACGTCAGAGCAGGGGCGCCGCCTCGGGAGATCAGCGCCGACCTGCTCTCCATTGGGACCCCAACCAGCGGCTTCTTCGGGGGAGTGACCCTGGACCTCGTGGTGACCCCAGCGGGGGGCAGGGCCTCCCTCGCCGGATGGTCATCGGCGTCGTCGTCGTCGGGGAAGGCGCGGAGGAGATCTGTCATGCGCGGAGGGGAAGTCTCCCCTGCCCCCTCCCGGGTTGCCTCCGAGTTCGGCTCCTCCTCCTCGCCGGAGTCGCCGGAGGACAGCACCACTGGGGCCTCGGCGGGCACCGGCGGCACGAGCCCGTGGTCGTTGAAAACAGGCATGGCGGCAGCGATTTCTGCCCCGTCAGGGTAGTGGTACAGCGGAAGATGGGAGTCCGGCGGGTACCCCTGATCCTCCCCAACCAGGAGGCGGAGGGCTGCGTCCAGCTCCTCGTCGGACAAAGGGTCCGAGCGGAAACGAAACTCGCCCCCTTCGTCCTCAAGCTTCCACAGGGGGCGCGAGCACGCCTGGAGCGGGGCCAGGCGCTGCGCCAGGAACTCCTTTAGTATCATGGCCCCCGTCAACTTCTCCGCCTTTGGGTCGTCAGGCTTTAAGTCCAAGGTCATCTTCTCCAGCACATGCTTCGCCCGGGGGTCGGCGAGCTTCGCGCTGAGCCAACCCTCGTGAGGCGAAGGCATTCCCGTCGGCAGCGTCAGCCGAGGGTAGGAGCATCTGGCATCCATGAGGACGCATTTGTTCCTGAAGCCCTCGGCCTTCTTCCCAGCCTTCGAGATCGCGTTGGTCCCGTTAGCTGCGACGAAGTTAGCACAACCCGAGCAATGGCCATCCTTGTTCCGGAGGTAGAAGAAGTGGTGCAGCAGTGCCACGGAGGGCATCACCCCCATGAATGCCTCGTAGTAAAAGGCGAAGATCAACAGGAGGAGAATGGAATTGGGATGAAGATGGAGAGCATGGAGATTGTAGTGGCTAAGCACGGCATAGAAAAAATCAGAGAAAGGAGGGACCAGTCCGGCAAAGACACTGTTCAAGAAGAAGGGATGGAAGGTACTGCCCGGAGCCTCAGGCTTGGTGGAACCGGCCCGAAGCGCTGCCTCTCTTTCCTCATCGTCGCCGCCCGTCGTCATTCGGCGCGCAGCGGCAAGCTTCTCCTCTGAGACCGTGGGCGCGCTCAAGGCCGGCTCGTACCAGGCAGGCGAGCGCGAGGCCTTAACCTTGTTGGGCGCCATCAGATGCGAGCTCGGGGGGGGGGGTTCCGGCAGATCGGGAGTCTTTGGGGGTGAGAAGGTGGAAGGGGATCTGGAGCATGGCGGAGGAAGGCAATGAAAGCTCTGCGGCACGCACCAGCCTTTTATCAGTCAAGGACAGTTGCCGAGGCAGCGTGGGGAAGCGGAGGCGCCCACGTCCTGTCAATCGCCACGCGTCGACCAAGGCCGCAGGTGGTTGGGGCCCGTGGCGCTCCGCACTTGCCCCATGGCTTCGCCTCGAAGCCAAGTCTGAGCGCGCCTTGGGCCCGGGGGCTACTGTCGGCGTCCTGGGAATGGGGGTACCCAGACTTGCCTGCCTGCAGCCCACGGCGTGGCTCCACCAGTGGCCCGGTACGGCCCAGGTTCGACAACAACAGCTCAAGACCCTCGCGAGGGGCCAAGCCTCGCGAGGCGGACGACACCAAGACCTCCCTGGGGGCGGCCTCGCTAGGCTGGCTCTTGAGGAGCGGAGATATCTATGCAAGGGGCACCTCACGAGGTTCACATGACGTGAGCCGTGGTGACCAAGGCTAGGCGGGCACCAGCGGGCACAGTGTACCGGTTTTCCCTTTGGTGTTAAAGAGGCAAGCGCAGGCGAGGAGTCCCGAGGCATCAGACAAAGGTTTCCATATCGGTGCAACGAGACCAAGACCAGCAGGACGGCAGGACGGAGGTCATCGCGGAGCCCACGACAACGTCACCACTAGAGCCTTTGGCAGGCGAAGACTAGTTTTGTCAGGATAGCTTGTACTAGTTGTCTCCCTTCAAACTTGGCCGTTGTGGGATCCTTCCCGCCTACATTTGGGAAGAGGACCGGGGCCTCTATATATAGGACTAGCCACCATCGCAGGCGGGGGGGGGGGGGGCTGAACTCATATCGGACCGGATCCATTCCACCAAGACGATCCTCACCAGCTCATAGAGCTCAAGAACACCTCTCCTCCGGAGGCTGTTCACCCCTTGTACTAGTTCATCCTCAGCCCACGAGGCAATCCACCACCACCACATTGGAGTACGGTATTACACCACACGGTGGCCCGAACCAGTATAAATCTTTGTGTTTCATGTTCTTTGGGTTCGTCGAGCTAGGTCGTGGAATTGTTTGGTAGGCAGGCTGGCGAGGGACAGTCCTTCTTGCGCACCCCAGAGTTCGAACCTCTCAAGGGTCTGCAGAGCCCTGAATCCGACAGCCAGAGCTCAAGGTTTTAAAACAGAGAAAATGTAATTTTGAGAGATGCACCCTTCATATTTACTTTGCAACCATCAGTTATCAATATCTTCCATGCTGAACACATTACTAGCGGTTCCCAAGTGATAAAGTAAAGGTTATTACTCCGTAGGAGTTTTTGTTTGATTATTTGTAAGCTCTTTTCTTTTTGCAGTTTGGACTGGGAATCCCAATTACCGCCCCTCTCGTGCAAGGACAAGTTAATAAACACTCGTGATGAGAATAACCCGTTTATAATGGAAGATACTGACTACCTCCTGTCACTCTGTGAACAATCCAGGCACACAAAAAGGATATTTATTTGAAGTTTTTAGAGGTGGGACATGCAATTTTACTTAGGACGGCAGGGTAATACCGCATATAGGTAGGTATGGTGGACTCATCTGGAATAACTTGGGTTCAGGATTTTGATGCACAAGCAGTATTTCCACTTAGTACAGGCGAAGGCTAGCAATTAGGTTGGGAAGCGGCCAGCTAGAGAGCAACAATGGTCATGATCATACATTATGGGTAATAGACATTGGATATCAGCATGAGTAGGATATGGACACCATGAACATAAATATCATTGAGGCTATGTTGGTTTTGATTCAACTACATGCATGAACATGTGCCAAGTCAAGCCACTCAAACATTCAGAGGAGGATACCATATCATCATACTAC
The DNA here is from genome assembly GCF_018294505.1 of Triticum aestivum. Taxonomy (NCBI): domain Eukaryota; kingdom Viridiplantae; phylum Streptophyta; class Magnoliopsida; order Poales; family Poaceae; genus Triticum; species Triticum aestivum. The sequence goes on along the minus strand of NC_057802.1, from coordinate 253,141,032 downwards.
ATCACAATCATTTTAACGCAATGTTGAAATCCAAGATAAATCATTATCCACTCCTAGCTACTTATGCATGGCATGAGAAACTATAATCTCTAATTTTCATTTCAAACATGTTTGATCATAATAGGCTGAATCATGGATACTATGTTAAACATATTTACAAAAACGTAACAAGTCGAGTTCATACCCGTTTCTCTCTGCCACAGCCAGTTCATCAAATATCGTCATTGTTGCCTTTCACTTGCACGACTAAACGATATGAAAATAATAATAGTGCAAGAGTGCCGTGGACTAAGCTAGAATCTGCAAACATTTTATTCAGAAGGAGAAGACAAGGTAATATGGGCTCTTTGTTAGATCAACAATAATGCATATGAGAGCCACTCAACATTTCCATTGTGGTCTTCTCCTCGGGATGACTCAATAGAAAGAAAAAGAAATTCAGAGAAACACACTAATTTTTTTGGAGTTTTTGGTTTTTCTTGAACGGGCAAATAAAAGGGGAAAACAAAAATGAGAAAGACTATTTACATGAGAAAGCTCCCAACAAATAAAAGAAGAATAAGGAAATCTTTTTGAGTTTTCTTTTTAGTGCTACAACAATTTAAACTAGGAAGAAAACCCAAAAAGAAGCAGCAAATATATTTTTGGATTTTCTCAAAGTTTTTCAAACACACAAGAAGAAAGCAAGAAAATAAATTTAGCATGGATAACACAATGAAAGAGTGTGGACACCGACGACTGAAATGAAATGTGTAAACATGAATGTAATGTCGATGGAAATACGTACTCCCCCAAGCTTAGGCTTTTGGCCTAACTTGGTAATCACCACTCGAAGAAACCATGGGGTACTATGCTAAAATGCTGAGGAGCGGGCACCTGAGGGTCCCACTCCTGAGGCTCTTCCTCTGCCGCAGCCAGGTTGTTCCGGTAGGCGACAATGTCCTCAGGCATAATCCTGTATCTGCCCCTGGCAATAGGATCAAACAAAGCAGGTGCAGGCAAAGGAATAACATCACGAGTAATCTCACTAAAGACCAAGTTATATGGAACATCAATAGTTGTGTTCTCGCTATCAATAAAGTCGTGGTGTGCCATAGCCGCGCAATCTAGGTAAACCTTGGGCAAAGGATAATCATGCTGGCGTATCTGAATGTTAAAGTGAGTCGCCAAGCATGTAGCGTAAATACCACCACGTATTTTGCCCTTGTATCTATTAATGTCGAGGCGACGTCCCACAATAGCTCCCAAGCTATAAGTGTTGTCGCCGTAAAGTGCATGACGTAAAACAGCAAAGTCTAGAGCACTGAGCGCACCTACCTTCTCTCTAGCAAGCAAACACTTCATAATGAATAGAGAAAAATAATGTACATTCAGAAAGTGTAAGCTAGTGGCAGTGACACCCTATACCCCTCTCTCATCCCCCATTGTCAGAGTACGGCAAAACCCATCAAACTCCGCGGGCCTAGGCTCTACTAAACCACCATTAGAAGGAAGCAAGCATATGTCACAAAATTCAGTAAGCGGTATCTGATGGGGTTCAGCATATAAGTTAAACTGCACCTCATGGTGATTATTCCTACTGAAGAAACTAAAACTTTGCACAAAGGAATTTGTGAGGGGATGATATTGTTCACATTCACCTGCGATGAAGTCGGTGAGGCCGACATTAGCAACATATTGTGGAAACTCCTAAAGGATTTCGGCCCCTTCCATGAACAGGTTATTCAGCCGTTCGCACGGCCGTACCTCCGCCATTCTTCGGGTATGGAGATCACTGTTAGATGACTCCCCAATAACTCCCTTGGAGTTCTTCTTGGAAGCAAACTTCCTAAAGATACTCATCTTTTTCCTATGAACAAAATTCTGAAATTTTAAGTCCACAAAATGTTTCTCAACAAAACTTCACAAGATTGAAAGCAACTACTCATAAGGATGATAGAGGCCATAGCAAGCATTCGAACTACTTAGAACTCTAAGAATTCAACATGCAAGCTCATCTACAGCAGCACCAAGAGTAACTAATTATTCAAAATACAAATCACTAACGCAAAAACTAATTGGACCAACGGAGGAGTCACATACCAAGCAACAATCCCCTGAACCAATTTTGGAAATGGAGCTTCGAGCAAAGAGATTGAAATCCACGGGTTCGGGAGCAAGAACACAAGAGAGAGAGAGCAATGGTGATTTTTTCTAGAGGTAGGTGGTGATGTGGGATGAAGAGATAAGTGAGGAGGCCCACGTAGGGACCACAACCCACCAGGACACGCCTTGGGGTCCTAGCGCGTCCAGGTGGGTTGTGCCCACCTGGTGCACCTCCCTCTGATGTTATTTACACCAAAAATTCTTAAATAAATAGAAAAAATCATATCAAAATTTCAGAGCATTATGAGAACTTTTATTTTGGGTCATTTTTTATTACACTGAAAATTCAGAAAACAGATAAAACATGGCATTTTATTTTATTTAACTAATAAAAACAAAAAACAAAAGGTAGGGACAGAAGGTAGTGCTCACTAAATTCATCAACTTCATACCTCTAAAAAATGATCAATTAATAAGGTTGATCAAGTCTTATTAACAACCACTTTCGATTAGCATGAAACCGAAGAACTTTCGTAAATCACTAAGTTACCTCAACGGGGATATAAATGTCCCCAACAATAAGCATTTCATATTTCTTTTTAACAGTAGGTAGAGGTAGTTGAAAACTTCCAATAGTGATTGTCAGCGATTTTTCAACAACATTAATACCAATCACATGGAATTGTTTCTTCGGAAAGTGCACCGTATGCTCATTACCATTGATATGAAAAGTGACCTTGCTTTTATTGCAATCAATAACAGCCCCTGCAGTATTCAAGAAGGGTCTACCAAGGATAATCGACATGTCGTCGTCCTCGGGCATCTCAAGTATAACAAAGTCAGTCGAAATAGTAACATTAGCAACAACAACGGGCACATCCTCATAAATACCGATAGGTATGGCAGTTGATTTATCAGCCATTTGGAAAGATATTTCAATAGGTGTGAGTTTATTCAAATCAAGTCTACACCAGCTCCCAAATCACATAAAGCAGTTTTCACATAATTTCTTTTGATGGAGCAAGGTATAGTTGGTATTCCCGGATCTCCAAGTTTTTTTAGGTACTCCATCTTTAAAAGTATAATTAGCAAGCATGGTGGAGATTTTAGCTTCCGGTATTTTTCTCTTATTGGTGATGATGTCTTTCATGTACTTTGCATAAGTAGGCATTTTTAAGATACCACTCAAGCAAGTATGCAAAAAGACTGGCTTAATTATTTCAGCAAAGCGTTCAAATTCTTCATCATCTTTCTTTTTAGTTGACTTATGTGGAAAGGTCATAGGTTTTTGAACCCATGGTTCTCTTTCCTTACCGTGTTTTCTAGCAACAAAGTCTCTTTTATCATATCTTTTATTCTTGGGTTGTGGGTTATCAAGATCAACTGCTGGTTCTATCTCAACATCATTGTCTGGTTCTTTATTATTTGTTTGAGTATCTTCACGAACCTCATCGTTATCTTTTTCATTATCAGAAGGTGAGTGTTCACTACCAGATTGAGTTTTAGCATCAGAGATAGGAACTTCATTATCATTATTAGGAGGTTTTTCTACTTCAGGTTCACTAGAGGCATGCAAAGTCCTACATTTTTCTTCTTATTTTTCTTTTTAGAAGGACTATGTGCATCAGTGTTAACCCTTTGAGAGTCTTGTTCAATTCTTTTTGGGTGTCCCTTAGGATAAAGTGGTTCCTGAGTCATCCTACCTCCTCTAGTCATTACTCTAACAGCATGATCATTGATATTATTATTCATATCATCTAACAACTCTCTTTGAGATTTAGCAACTTGTTCTAACTGAGTTTGAACCATAGAAGCATGCTTCCCCACACCTCTAACATCATTTGAGATTCTAAATAACAAGTCACTCACGCGAGCAATCATATCAGAATTGTATTTCAATTGTTTCATAACATTTGCATTGAAGTGATCTTGCTTTCTAATGTAATTTTCAAACTCACAAAGGCATTGGCTAGGGTGCATATTGCGAGGATTATCATTATTGTTGAATTTCATTAGAGAATTTACCTCTACCACCTTAGGCAGGGGTGGTGTATCAATCCCATGTATTTCTTCAATAGGAGGTAAAATTTTGACATCCTTAGCTTTAATACCTTTTTCTCTCATAGATTTCTTTGCCTCTTGCATATCTTCAGGACTGAGATATAAGATACCCCTCTTCTATGGAGTGGGTATAGACGGTGGCTCGAGAAGAGTCCAATCATCATAATTTTTCCATATGTTATTCAATAATTCTTCAGTTGCCCAATAGTTCGTTCCCTGAAAACACAACCAGCACAACTATCTATTAAATCCCTAGAAGCATCGGTTAGTCCATTATAGAAGATATCGAGTATTTCGTATTTCTTAAGAGGATAATCCGGCAAAGCATTAAGCAATTGGAGAAAGCCTCCCCCAAGCTTGTGGGAGACTCTCTTCTTCAATTTGCACAAAGTTCAATATTTCCTGTAAGGCAACTTGTTTCTTATGAGGAGGGAAATATTTTTCAGAGAAGTAATAAATCATGTCCTGGGGACTACGCACACAACAAGGAGCAAGAGTATTGTACCAAGCTTTAGCATCACCCTTTAATGAGAACGGAAATAATTTGAGAATATAATAATAGCGAATTTTCTCATCATGAGCAAAAAGGGTGGTTATGTCATTCAACTTAGTAAGATGTGCCACAATAGTTTCAGTTTCATAACCATGGAAAGGGTCAGATTCATGCAAAGTAATCAACTCTGGGTCGACAGAGAATTCATAATCCTTATCGTCAACAAAAATAGGTGAAGTAGCAAACTGAGGATCACATTTCATTTTAGCATTCAAAGTCTTTTTCTTTATACTTGCATAATAATTTTTCTAGATCATCTCTGTCCTTACAAGCAAGAATATCCCTAGTTGCCTCCTCATCCATAACATAACCTTCCGGTACCTTTGGCAATTCATATCTAGGAGGGCTACTTCTAATAGGTGTTTCAAGATTTTTAGTTCCAATCTCTTCATTAGTGTCAACATTCTCAAAAGCTTTAGTTCTAGAAAGTTGTTCATCAAGAAATTCACCTAGTGGCACATTATCATCAAGCAAGGCACTAGCATCATCATAAATATCGTTCATAGCAGAAGTAGCATCATCAATAACTTGTGACATATCAGGATTACTAGCATGTGGTGGTGTTGCAAGTCTACTTATAACAGAAGGTGAATCAAGTGCAGAGCTAGATGGCAGTTCCTTACCTCCCCTCGTCCTAGAGGGAAAAAATCTTAGTCTTAGCGTCCTTCAGATTCTTCATAGTAATAATTTGATAATAATCCCAAGTAACTCAACCAATATAGCTATGCTCCCCGGCAATGGTGCCAGAAAAAGGTCTTGATAACCCACAAGTATAGGGGATCGCAACAATTTTTTAGGGTAGAGTATTCAACCCAAATTTATAGATTCGACACAAGGGGAGCCAAAGAATATTTGCAAGTATTAGCAACTGAGTTGTCAATTCAATCACACCTAGAGATTAATTATCTGCAGCAAAGTGATTAGTAGCACAATAATATGATAGCTTTTATAGTAGTGGTAGCAGCAACAGTAACGGTAACAGTGATAGTAATAGTTTTGTAGCAGTGACAATAGTAACAGCAGCAGTAGTAACTTAGCAAGATCAATATGTAGGAAAATCATAGGCATTTGATCAGCGAATTGTTGGATTATATTCATCATGTGACAGTTACGACCTAGGGCGATACGGCACTAGATCCAGTTCATAAATATAATGTAGGCATGCATTCCGTAAATAGTCATGCGTGCTTATGAAAAGAACTTGTATAAAATCTTTTGTACTACCCTCCCATGGCAGCGGGGTCCACAAGGAAACTAATGGATATTAAGGCCTCCTTTTAATAGAGTACCGGAACAAAGCATTAGCACATAGTGAATACATGAACTCCTCAAATTACGGTCATCACCGGAAAGTATCCCGCATATTGTCACTACAGGGTTTATGTAACATCCCAATTTTCAATTTGGATGTTATACATAGGTCAAAATATGCATATCATATTTTATTTGCATTTTGGTTGTGATCCTAGAAATCTTAAGCAACTCAAACCCAAGGAGAGAGTTGGAGATTTCACCAATTTTCATATTTGAATTTTTTTTCAAATTTGAAAAGAGGATCGATTTGATTTTAATATTTGGATGTTATACATAGGTCATCATATGCATATCATATTGTATTTGCATTTTGGTTGTGATCCTAGAAATCTTAAGCAACTCAAGGACCCAAGGAGACAGTTGGAGATTTCACCAATTTTCATATTTGAATTTTTTCAAATATGAAAAGAGGATCAATTTGATTTTAATATTTTTCTCTCCAATTATTTCCAATAACAAAAATAAATGAGAGGAGATAAAATGACTTCTAAAAAAGAGGAATATTGGAAAAGAAATTTTAAAAGCAAATTTATTATTTCATTTCTATTTTATTTGAATTAGAAAAAAAATATGCATTTTTAAATATTGCTTTTTAGGCCAGAAAAATGTTCATCTTGTCCTAAATATTAGGTTTGGATGGAGAAAATTATTTCTGTTATTTTTTTATATTTTATTAGGATTTTTTTGTTTCGGGCGAAATTTATTTATAAAAACAAACTTCTTCGCCCGACTAGGCCGAAGGCCCAGCCGAGCCGAGGCCAAGCCCAGCCGCCGCCAACCGCCTACGCCGCCCTGTGCTGGCGCCGGACTCCGGTGAGGGGAATCCGGGTCGGACCCGCGCCACCGTCTGCCGCTCTGCAAGCCGAGGCCCCTCGGGCCTTTATAAGCCGAGCCAGCCGCCGCCTCCTCCACACAAGCCGCCGCAACCCCGCGCCGCGCCGCCTCCACCGAGTCGCCGCCGCCGCTAGCTGCCGCCGCCGCCGCTTGCTACTGTCGCCGCCCCACGCAAGAGCCGCCTCCCCGATCCGCCGACACCGACCTCGCCGTTGACCTCGCCGCCCGTTTTGACCGGTATAAAACCGTTCGGTTTTTCTCCGGTTCTTTCGGGTTTTTTCGGTTAGTTAGATTAGATCGGTTTTTATTTTAGTTCGTTAATTAACGGACGTTCACCTGTTAGATTGTTTTAGCGAATGTATTCGTTCGTTTAGTTCAGTTAGCGAACGTTCGTTCGCTAGTTTTTTTCTTTTTCTTTTTATTTTCGGCTAGGGACCTATCCGCGAATACTTTTCTCACAGATTAGTCCCTGATCTTCAAACCCTCATTACTTTTTGCTCGTTTATCCAAATCCAGTGAAACCAACGCCAAAATCTTCGCCTTGTTCCCCCTCTTTCCAGATAATCAACTTGAACATGGTTTTGAGAAATTAAAATTTGGTTTCAAGAAGATTTAAATTTGAACTGCTTTTGATCGTAGTTTGAGTTTCGTAGCTCCGATTTGTTTGATTCTTTTTGCAAATTGAAGCTCTTCAGTTGAACTTTCAGCCTAGATCTTTTCTCTTGAGTTTTAATCTTGCATCTTATGCTTGAGTGCTTATGTATGCTATTGTTTGTTCATGATAGAGTTTCCGGAGTGTGAGGCTTGCTACTACGAGTCACTAGGGTTTTCAGATCGTCAGCAAGGCAAGTAACACTTTGATCATATCCCTTTATTACCTAGTTTTTATGCATTAGTTTCAACCCTCAAACATGGCATGAGTAGGATCTAATTAACATGTGGGTATTGGAAAGTAGTTGATGGGGCAGAACCTACTGTCTTATATTCAAACCCTGGGAGTTGCTATGTTACGCCATTACTGTTATGCTATGCTTGTAGACATGGTTTGGTTGAGAGGTTCATGCAAGATGTGAGAGTTATTATTTAACTAAGGGAAACTTAAGGTGGCTACTTAAATACACATCTAGGTGGATTGGTTGCAGGGCAGCTGGAGCAATTCAGTGTTGTCCTAGGATATCCCGGACTACCCGTGTGATCATCCTATGGAATGCCACCCAGGCTCAAAGGGATCATAAGATTATTCATGGTAGAAACTTCCGTGTGCAGCCACAAGCCATTATGGGCTCTGGCATAGTTGAGTATGTTGTGTGACCTCTTTCAGTGGTAGGCTAGCAGATGTAGGGGATGTAGGTGGTACTGTCTACCCAGAGTAAAGAGTTAATGCTTCTGAAAGACTGTGTCTCGGTCATCTGTTTCTCAAACATCATGTAGTGCGAGAAATTCAACGGAGGAGATCGAGTCTTGTGGGGAGAAGTGCGCAAACCTCTGCAGAGTGTACAAACTAATCATGGTTAGCCGTGTCCCCGGTTATGGACATCTTGAGTCTCTGGAATTTGGATTATCATGTTGATCTCAACACTTTATTTAAATTAATTTGTTTGTGTTAATGATTACTATTTTGGGATTGAGTTGGAGGAACCTTCTCAATATTTATCAACCAACTTTATAGTTAAATAAAATATATTCCTTTGTTGTAGGGAAATTTTGGCTTGATGCAAAAAACTAAACCTAGAGCCTCCACCAGCCAATATATGCATGTAGTGATAGTTATTATTGCATCCAATTCTTCTACAGTGTTATTTTGCCAGCATATTCCATGTGCTGACCTACATGGCTGCAACGTATCATGTTGCAGAATTTTCAAACAAAGAGTAAGGTGCGCTAGGTCGTTGTCGTGCACTCAGTTATGCCGTTGGAGTTGATGGACTCATTTATCTTCGATGCTTCCATAGTTATCTTATTTAGATGGCCTTCAGCCATATTATTGTAATAGTACTCTCTTCGAGATATTCGATGTAATAAGTGTGTGATTGCACTCTGTTATAAATCCTCGAGTACCGTGTGTGTCAGCATTACCGATCCAGGGATGACACTTATGCACAGAGATTTGACCGTCTGAGGTCGGATCGCTACAAGATGGTATTAGAGCACACGCTGACTATAGGACATGACCACTAGGATAAGCCACAGGATACTCTTCTCTACTCATTTATGACTCTCCTCCATTTTCTACTCTATAGATGGCGGACCCGAGGAACAAGTTTGCTCAACCGGATGAAGACACACCTTTTGGACGACACTTGAAGGAAGTCACTAGGTACCTGAACATCGGAATACCAAGCTTCACTGGGACCTGCACCGCCACTTTACCAGAAGAGGAGCGCTGAATGATTCGAGTTCATGTTCCCGGAAGGACGTTCGCGCCAGTTACCGAGCCCATAGAGTTTTCCTTTGATGCACCAACCTGGAGACTAGGAAAGAGCATGGCCGCCCACATCACCATGGGACGCATTGGCGAAGTCTACAATAGGGATCTTAAGGACACCATCTACCAGATACGCGGGCGCTGAGATGAGCAATGGGAAATGATCAGCACTAGGAGGGATAAATCCATTGCAGCCTACATCCAGGAGTTAAACCAACACATTCGCCGTCAGGAGAACCAGATGTGTGCCAGCATGATAAGCATGAAGAAAGTGATGACTAGGAACATGGAGCTTGAAGAGGAACTCAAGTCTACGCGCAATGGATACGAAGAGGAAATTGCAGTACTACTGGAGAAGAATGAAGACCTGAAGAAGAAGCTAGGAATATTCATGGGAGATCTCGAACCTGAGGAGGACATCCGTTCTGAAGACTACATCATAATCGATGACACCGACTCCGACCCCGACAGCGATGATGATAGTGATGATTATGAAGACGAAGTTGGAGCAGATATTATGGATTCTTCCACCCATCAAAATTTCTAGTTGACCCCCAAATTATCAGTAGTATTCCCCCATGTATATAGTAATAGTCCGAGTATTTTGTAACGGTAGATTAGATTGTTTGTATGCCTTGTTTGAATTGAGTGGTGTGAAATGAATGTGTTTGTCTCATGTGCATATGGGTAGTGATTTTCTCCTTAGAACTTTCTCTATTCTATTCTCACCCCTCTAAACCTGTCAGACGCCTCCGAGACGTGACCCCAGATTTGTTTTCCCACCGGAGTTCACTCAGTTGATCCAATAGCAGAATGCCTTGATGCAGTTGCTAGTCCAGAACCAAGGCAACAACAACAACAACAACAACCCACCACCACCACCTCCAGTTGAGAACTTAGCCCATTTTCTGAGGTTGAATCCGCCGGTGTTCTCTAGTAGCACCGAGCCGATTGTTGCTGATGACTGGCTCCGCATGATTGGAAGGGAGCTGACCACCGCAGGTTGCACAGATGCTGAGAAGGTGCGCTTTGCCGCACACCAAGGATGGACCCGCGGCCTCATGGTGGGAGAACTACACTACTACTTTCCCCGTGGCAAATGTCACTTGGGATTAGTTTTAGCAAGCATTCCGCACTGCACATGTCTCAACCAGAGCTATGAGTATGAAGAAGCATGAGTTTTGCAACTTACGCAAAGGGAATCGTACTGTGGGGCAGTACGTGGATGAGTTCAGCAAGTTAGCTCGCTATGCCCCAGATGATGTGGCCACAGATGCCGCGAAGCAGGAGAAATTTCTGGAGGGACTGAATGATTAGCTGAGTATGCAGTTGATGGTGGCGACATTCACCAACTATCAGGAGCTGGTAGACAGGGCCCTCATGATTGAAAACAAACATCAGCAGATAGAGAGCCGCAAGAGGAAGTATGGACAAGGGAAGTACAACTCTGGAGCTCAGCAGAAACCTCGCTATACCCCGTACTTGGGAGGACACACTCATACCCATGGAGGACATAACCATGGAGGCCATTCCCATAATGGAGGAAGCTCACATAACCACAATTGCCCTAAGAATGGCAATGGGAGTGGAGGAAACAACAATCAGAACCCTTCCAACCCCACTACACCCGCTAAGAAAGATCTGAGTCACATTACATGTTTCAAATGCGGGAAGACTGGACATTACACCACCGAGTGTCCTGAAGCTAAGAATGGTAATGGTAACAGAAGCTCAGGGAATAAGCCAAACCCATTTACCAGAGGTCGGGTGAACCGCATCAACGTGGAGGAAGTTGAGGAACAGTCTGATGCAGTTATTGGTAAGTTTTTGATTAAGTCATTTACCGCTCTCGTTCTTTTTGACACTGGTGCATCGCATTCATACATATCAGGGGGATTTGTGGACAAGTTGAAGTTGCCAACCCTAGCCCTTAGGTCACCCATGTTAGTAAGCTCGCCAGGAACAGAGTATATGGCTAGCCGATGGTGTGATTGGTTACCATTAACCATTGGTAGCCATGTTTTCCCCTCAGACCTAATAATTTTGGAGACACAACGATTGGATATAATACTAGGCATGGATTGGCTATCGAAGTACGGGGGTAACATCGACTATGCTAGTAAGTCAATTTTACTCACCACCCCGGAGGGAAAGAGGATCAAGTATGTGTCTAGGCATGTGCCAAGGAGGACTCAAGTAAATTCCCTCTCGGGAGTTGTTCAGGAGGAAGAGCATGTAGTGAAGGATTACCTGGATGTATTTCCAAAGGAATTACCAGGCATGCCACCAGATCAAGACATAGAGTTTTTGATAGAGCTATTGCCAGGCACCGGGCCAATATCGAAGAGACCGTATCGGATGCCCGCAAATGATCTGGAGGAAATTAAGAAGCAGATTAAGGAGTTATTGGAGAAAGGTTACATTCGAACAAGTGGATCACTGTGGGGAGCCCGAGTGCTCTTAGTTGAGAAGAAGGATCGATCTTTGAGAATGGTTGTTGATTATCAGGCATTGAATGAAGTGACAATCAAGAACAAGTACCCACTACCGATGATCAACGATTTGTTTGACCAGCTGCAAGGAGCTAAAGTATTCACCAAGATTGATCTTCGATCGGGATATCACGAGATGAAGATCCGAGAACAGGATATACCCAAGACAACTTTTACCACAAGGTATGGGCTATATTAGTACACCGTTATGTCTTTTGGATTGACTAATGCCCCTGCCTATTTTATGAGTATGTTGAACAAGGTGTTCATGGAGTTTTTGGACAAGTTTGTTGTGGTGTTCATTGACAATATTTTGGTATACTCGAAGAATGAAGAGGAGCACAAGGAGCATTTGCGCTTAGTTCTCGAGAAGCTCTGAGATTTTCAGCTATATGCCAAGTTCAGCAAATGTGAATTTTGGCTGAAGGAAGTTGGATTTCTTGGACATGTTATATCAGGAGAAGGTATAGATGTAGACCCTACCAAGGTTCAGTTTGTCACTGAGTGGTTGGCACCCACCTCAGTTGGAGAGATCTGCAGTTTTCTGTGACTCGCAGGATATTATAGGATATTCATTGAGAATTTTTCCAAGATTGCGAAACCCATGACGGAGTTGTTGAAGAAGGACACCAAATTCAAATGGACCGAGGAATGTGAGGCCAGTTTTCAGGAGTTGAAGAAACGTTTAGTTACAGCCCTAGTGGTAATTCTTTCGGATATACGTAAGGATTTCCAAGTGTATTGCGACGCTTCTCGCTTGGGACTTGGAGGTGTACTTATGCAAGATGGAAGAGTTGTTTCATATGCCTCACGTCAGCTTCGACCTCACGAGTTGAATTATGCCACGCATGATTTGGAGTTAGCAGCCGTAGTGCATGCGCTCAAGACCTGGATACATTTTCTCATTCGAAACCGATCTGATTTATACACGGATCATAAGAGTTTGAAGTATATCTTCACGCAGAAGGAGTTGAATATCAGGCAAAGGGGATGGTTGGAGCTCATAAAGGATTATGATATGAAGCTGCATTATCATCCAGGAAAGGCCAATGTCGTAGCCGATGCTTTGAGCCGCAAGAGTTATGTCAATACCCTCATAAGCGGAGGATTACCGCGGGAGTTAGTCGACGATCTCAAGGAACTTCGTTTGGAGATAGTTCCAAGAGGTTTTGTTGCAACAATGGAAGTTCAGTCCACATTATTGGGAAAGATTCGAGAAGCTCAGAAGGATGATAAGGAAATTGCTGAGATAAAAGAGAAGATGAGCAAAGGAAAAGCCAAGGGTTTTCGTGAGGATGAGCACGAAACTTTATGGTTTGCAGATCGTGTATATGTGCCCAATAATGCGGAGATCAGGAAGTCAATATTTCAGCAAGCTCATGACTCTCCATACTCGATTCACCCTGGAAACACCAAGATGTATTTGGATTTGAAGGAACGTTTCTGGTGGACGGGTATGAAGAAGGATATTGCCGAGTATGTAGTAGTATGTGATGTATGTCAAAGAGTTAAGGCAGAACACCAGAAGCCAGCCGGATTATTACAGCCTATGCCGATACCCGAATGGAAGTGGGATAAACTTGGCATGGACTTTATCACAGGATTACCTAGGACACGATCAGGATATGATTCTATTTGGGTAGTAGCTGATCGCTTGACCAAAGTGGCTCACTTTATCCCCGTGAAAACCACTTATACGAGCGCGAAGTTGGCCAAGATATATATGACCAGGATCGTATGTCTGCATGGAGTTCCGAGGACCATCATATAAGATAGAGGAACACAATTTACCTTGAAGTTTTGGAATCAGTTGCACCAGACTTTGGGTACCAGGCTAGAGTTCAGTACAGCCTTTCATCCGCAGACAGATGGACAGACCGAGAGAGTAAACCAGATTCTGGAGGACATGTGGAGAGCTTGTGCGCTAAATTATGGATCTAGTTGGGATGATAATTTGCCTTACGCAGAGTTCTCATACAACAACAGCTACCAGGCTAGTTTGAAGATGGCCCCTTTCGAAGCTTTGTATGTAAGGAGGTGCAGGACACCGTTGATCTGGGATGAAGTTGGAGACCGTCAGTTGTTTGGACCAGATTTAATCAAGGAGTCTAAAGAGAAGGTTAAGTTGATTCGTGATAGACTGAAGGTAGCCCAGTCCAGGCAAAAGAGTTATGCCGACACTAAATGCAAGGAGGTAGTCTATGAAGTCGGAGACAGAGCATATCTTCGTGTGTCACCGCCTCGAGGAGTTAAATGATTTGGAGTTAAGGGAAAGCTAGCTCCTAGATTTGTAGGACCATATCGAGTTCTGGAGCGTATGGGAGAAGTGGCCTACAAGTTGGAGTTACCCGAAGGATTGTCAGGAGTTCATGATGTGTTTCACGTTTCCTAGTTGAAGAAGTGCCATGCAGAGATGGCTGATATTCCTCTGAGAGATACAGTGCCCCTGGAAGCAATTCAGTTGGAGAGTGACCTAACCTACGAGGAGAAGCCTGTCAAGATTCTCGAGTTTTCCAGCCGAGTTACACGCAGCAAGGTCATCAAGTTTTGCAAAGTTCAGTGGAGCCACCATACCGAGGAGGAAGCCACCTGGGAGTGAGAGGACGACCTACAGAAAGAGCACCCACACCTATTTTCTAGCTAACCCGAATCTCGAGGACGAGATTCATCTTAAGGGGGTAGGTTTGTAACATCCCAATTTTCAATTTGGATGTTATACATAGGTCATCATATGCATATCATATTTTATTTGCATTTTGGTGGTGATCCTAGAAATCTTAAGCAACTCAAGGACCCAAGGAGAGAGTTGGAGATTTCACCAATTTTCATATTTGATTTTTTTTTCAAATTTGAAAAGAGGATCGATTTGATGTTAACATTTGGATGTTATACATAGGTCATCATATGCATATCATATTTTATTTGCATTTTGGTTGTGATCCTAGAAATCTTAAGCAACTCAAGGACCCAAGGAGAGAGTTGGAGATTTCACCAATTTTCATATTTGAATTTTTTCAAATTTGAAAAGAGGATTGATTTGATTTTAATATTTTTCTCTCCTATTATTTCCAATAACAAAAATAAATGAGAGGAGATAAAATGACTTCTTCAAAGGAGAGGAATATTGGAGAAGAAATTTTAAAATCAAATTTATTATTTCATTTGTATTTTATTTGAATTAGAAAAAATGCATTTTTGAAAATTGCATTTTAGGCCAGGAAAATATTCACCTTGTCCTAAATATTAGGTTCGGATGGTGAAAATTATTTTTGGTATTTTTTAGAACTTTTTTTATATTTTATTAGGATTATTTTTCTTTCGGGTAAATTTATTTTTTAAAAAAACTTCTTCACCCGACTGGGCCGAAGGCCGAGCCAAGCCGAGGCAAAGCCCAGCCGCCGCCAACCGCCTAAGTCGCCCCGTGCTAGCACCCGACTCCAGCGAGGGGAGTCTGGGTCGGACCCGCGCTGCCGTCGGCCCCTACGCAAGCCGACGCCCCTCGGGCATTTATAAGCCGAGCCCGCCGCCGCCTCCTTCCCACAAGCCGCCGCAACCCCGCGTCGCGCCGCCTCCACCGAGCGCCGCCGCCTTTTGCCGCCGCCACCGCTTGCTATTGCTGCCGCCCCGGGCAAGAGCCGCCGCCCCAATCCGCCGACGCCGACCCCGCTGTTGACCTCGCCGCCCGTTTTGACCGGTAGAAAACCGTTCGGTTTTTCTCCGGTTCTTTCAGTTTTTTCGGTTAGTTAGATTAGATCGGTTTTTATTTCAGTTTGTTCACCCGTTAGATTGTTTTAACGAACGTTTTCGTTCGTTTAGTTTTGTTAGCGAATGTTCGTTCATTAGTTTTTTCTTTTTCTGTTTATTTTCGGCCACGGACCTATCCGCGAATACTTTTCTCACAGATTAGTCCCTGATCTTCAAACCCTCGTTACGTTTTGCTCGTTTATCCAAATCCAGTGAAACCAACGCCAAAATCTTCATCTTGTTCCCCTCTTTCCAGATAATCAACTTGAACATGGTTTTGACGAATTAAAATTTGGTTTCAAGCAGATTTGAATTCGAACTTCTTTTGATCGTAGTTTGAGTTTCATAGCTTCAATTTGATTGATTCTTTTTGCAAATCGAAGCTCTTGAGTTGTACTTTCAGCCTAGATCTTTTCTCTTAAGTTTTACCCTTGCAGCTTATGATTGAGTGCTTATGTATGCTATTGTTTGTTCACGATAGAGTTTCCGGAGTGCGAGGCTTGCTACTACGAGTCACTAGGGTTTTCAGATCGTCAGCAAGGCAAGTAACACTTTGATCATATCCCTTTATTACCTAGTTTTTATGCATTAGTTTCAACCCTCAAACATTGCATGAGTAGGATCTAATTAACATGTGGGTATTGGGAAGTAGTTGATGAGGTGAACCTACTATCTTATATTCAAACCCTGGGAGTTGCTATGTTACGCTATTACTGTTATGCTATGCTTGTAGACGTG
The DNA here is from genome assembly GCF_018294505.1 of Triticum aestivum. Lineage (NCBI taxonomy): Eukaryota > Viridiplantae > Streptophyta > Magnoliopsida > Poales > Poaceae > Triticum > Triticum aestivum. The sequence continues at coordinate 253,124,786 of NC_057802.1, read as the reverse complement.
GTTTGGTTGAGAGATTCATGCAAGATGTGAGAGTTATTATTTAACTAAGGGAAACTTAAGGTGGCTACTTAAATACACATCTAGGTGGATTGGTTGTAGGGCACCTAGAGCAATTCAGTGTTGTCCTAGGATATCCCGGAGTACCCGTGTGATCATCCTATGGAATGCCACCCAGGCTCAAAGGGATCATAAGATTATTCATGCTAGAAACTTCTGTGTGCATCCACAAGCCATTATGGGCTCTGGCATAGTTGAGTATGTTGTGTGACCTATTTTAGTGGTAGGCTAGCAGATGTAGGGGATGTAGGTGGTACTGCCTACCCAGAGTAAAGAGTTAATGCTTCTGAAAGACTGTGTCTCGGTCATCCGTTTCTCAAACATCGTGTAGTGCGAGAAATTCAACAGAGGCGATCGAGTCTTGTGGGGAAAAGTGTGCAAACCTCTGCCAAGTGTACAAACTAATCATGGTTAGCCGTGTCCCCGGTTATGGACATTTTGAGTCTCTGGAATTTGGATTATCATGTTGATCTCAACACTTTATTTAAATTAATTGGTTTGGGTTAATGATTACTATTTTGGGATTGAGTTGGAGGAACCTTCTCAATATTTATCAACCAACTTCTAGTGAAATAAAATATATTCCTTTGTTGTAGGGAAAATTTGGCTTTATGCAAAAAAAACTAAACCTAGAGACTCCATCAGCCAATATATGCATGTAGTGATAGCTATTATTGCATCATATTCTTTTACAGTGTTATTTTGCCAGCATATTCCATGTGCTGACCTACACGGCTGCAACGTATCATGTTGCAGAATTTTCAGACGAAGAGTAAGGTGCGCTAGGTCTTTGTCGTGCACTCAGTTATGCCGTTGGAGTTGATGGACTCATTTATCTTCGATGCTTCTGCAGTTATCTTATTTAGATGGCCTTCAGCCATATTATTATAATAGTACTCTCTTTGAGATATTCGAGTAATAAGTGTGTGATTGCACTCTGTTATAAATCCTCGAGTATTGTGTGTGTCAGCATTACCGATCCAGGGATGACACTTATGCACAGAGATTTGACCGTCTCAGGTCGGATCGCTAAAGTTTACGGATCATAACACGTAATAGGTGAATATGACTTGCAAGATCGGATCTAGAACATAAATATAATGGTGATAACATAAACGGTTCAGATCTGAATTCATGGAACCAGGGCTCAAAGTGTCAAGCATTAAGCATAGCAAAGTCATAACAACATCAATCTCAGAACATAGTGGATACTAGGGATCAAGTCCTAACAAAACTAACTCAATTACATGATGAATCTCATCCAACTCCTCACCGACCAGCGAGCCTACGAAGGACTTACTCACTCCCGGTGGAGAGCATCATGGAATTGGTGATGGAGGATAGTTGGTGATGACGAAGACCGAAGATTCCCCTCTCCGGAGCCCCAAAGGGACTCCAGATCTGGCCTCCTGATGAAGAACGGGAGTTGGTGGCGGCTCTATATCGCGAAACGAGATAGTTCTTCCTCCCTGATTTTTTCTCCGAAAATAGGATTTTATAGCGTCGGAGCTAGGGTATGCGGGGCCACCAGGTGGGCATACCCACCTGGGTGCGCCTGGTGGCACTACAAAAAAAGACACATCCGTGACATTTTGGGCCGAACGAATTTTTTTCTATCATGCTTATGACACTTCTATGATGATAATTGTGACAAAACCCGGTATCATCATAGATGTGGAGGGCTCCTACTTCTGTGTCAAAAAATCATGACAGAAAATGGGCTTTTTGTCCTGGGCAGGCCGGAGAAGCACCTGCATGACATTCTTTGGGCCGTCCATGACGGAAAAAATCATGGTAGAAGCGAGGGCGAGGAAAATTTCGGGGAGTTCCCAGTTATGGTGGGTGGTCGGGGCTGAGCGATGCACGGAGGTTTGTGCGTTTCTCTTGTACACGTACGCGCGTGTGTGCGAGGCTTTGCACTCTAACTGAACCCGAGCGAGGCGTCGGGCTCTAACTGAACTAGAGCGATTGCACTAGCTACGTTACCGAACCCCGATCGATCCCTTGCTGCTAATTGAAGCCGATCGAAGTTGCCTCTTGATGAACAGTTCCCGATGGGGGTTGGATGAACAGTTCCCGGTGGGGTTGGATGAACAGGATCCCGCTGGATGAACAAGACCCGATCGAGCCGGTTGGGGGTGGATGAATAGGACCTCGTGGAGGGCTGGTTGAACAGCAGCCGTTGGAGGGATGGTTGAACAGTAGCCGGTGGAGGGCTGGATGAACAGTAGCCCATGGAGGGCTGGTTGAACAGGACCCCGTGGAGAGGGCTGTTTGAACAGTTGCCAGTGGAGGCTGGATGAACAGTAGCTGGTGGAGGCAGGAGGGAGACGCCGTGGATGAACAGCCGTAGGTGGAGGCTGGAGGAGGTCGACGGTGGATGAACAGTAGCCCATGGAGGCTGGAGCGAGGCAGTAGATTGTGGATGAACAGTAGCCCGTGGAGTCCCGTTTAGTGGTATGCCACACCCCTCCCGATGAACAGGACCCCCGTTTCGACCGTAGGAGGTCGAAGAGAAGTCTGTTTCCTCCGTTTTGCGGTACGCCACACCCCTCCCGATCAACAGGACCCCGTTTTGACTGTAGGAGGTCGAAGAGAAGTCTATTTCCCCCATTTTGCGGTACGCTAGACCCCTCCCAGTGAACAGGATCTCATTTCGACCGTAGGCGGTCGAACACAAGGCCGTTTCCTCCGTTCTGTGGTACGCCAGGCCTCGTTTCGGCTGTTCCGTCCAAGCCGGTTGGCTCCCGATGAACACGACGCATTCCGTTGCCTCCCGATGAACACAACGATGCAGTTTCTCCATTCCGACCCAGCCGGTTGGCTGCCGATGAACAGGACGTCGTCGCTGCTCTCCGCTGCCTCTGCATGTACACGAGCCCTGGTCGTATGTATGCGTGAGTAGGCGTTTGAGACCCCGCTCGTATGTACGTACATGGTCATATTTATTTTCTTGCACCCTGGTTGTACGTACGTGTACATGATATTGACAGGACTGCGTGACATGCTACATCTGCGCCTCTACTACGACACGTGCCCTTCCTTACTCGATCACGGTTCATCACTGCAGCCTGCATACAGACCGATCGAGTAGTATGTACTTACACGTTCGCGACCAGAATGACAACGCTGCGTACGCTTCGACCAGGAGGGTCCCGACTATCAGGAAGGATAAGGAGGCACTTTGTTGCATGCGAAGCTATTGCTGGTGGGTCGCAGCTATCAGGGGGAGAATCTTTTTTTGCCCGTAATATGGACACACTTCCTTGAGTGCGAAGATGTAGCTGGTGGGTCCTAGCAGTCAGGGGCAAACGTTATTTTTGTGGAATACGGTGGCCCGTCCGGTGGGTCCCTGCTGTCAGGTGGAGAATCATTATTTTGCGCATAATAAGGAGGCACTTCCTTGCTGCAGTCGTGGACCTATCTGTCAGCCTCTCCACGTACAGTCCTCTTCCGATGGAAGCCGTTCCTTGACCACATTGACCATGCCGCGCCAAGAGCACCAAGGCGGTGGACGACGGCGATGCCTAGGAAGGGGACAATGTGGAGCCGGGGAAGATGCGGCAGTGGATGCCCATGCGGAGAGGAGTACGAGGGTTGACTGGTTCGGCTGCGATGTGAGGCAGCCGTCGCCGCAGAATAACAGGGGTTGTGGGTGAGTAGAGGGATGGCCTGGCCAGAGGTTGGAGTAGGGTGGCGCGGTCAAGCCTGCGCGGCAGCAGAGCCGGCCATGGGAGGCAGGAGCAGGCGGCACGACCGACGCTGGATTGGGTGGCTGGAGCAAGAAGACCAGAGGTTGAAGAAGCACTATAGCCGTTGGATGGACATTGTACAGTCACTGGAGCTAGAATCATTAATATCGACTAAGTTGACAAATTCCTCTGTCCACGTCAACTTAGTAGGCCTACAAGTCAGCCTCCCACTATGGTGGGTCCCAACTAGTAGGGGGTATTCATTTTTTGTGCGTAATAAGGAGGCACTTCCTTGCGTGCGAAGATATAGCTGGTGGGTCCGAGCTGTCAGTGGGGGGAATGTTTTTTTCCCAAATATAGAGGCCCTTCTGGTGGGTCCTAGATATCAGGTGGAGGAATCATTATTTTGCACGTAATAACAAGGCATTTCCTTGCATGTGGTCGTGTACCCAGCTGTCAGCCTCTCCACGTACAATCCACTTCCGATGGATGTCATTTGTTGACCACGTTGACCATGTCGCGCCGAGAGCACCAGGGCGGTGGACGACGGCGAGGCCTAGGAAGGGAACGACATGGAGCCAGGGAAGACTCGGCTGTTGTTTCCCACGCGGAGGGGAGTACGAGGGTTTACTGGTTCGTCTGCCATCGCTGGAGAATAATAGTAGGTTCGGGTGAGTAGAGGGATGGCTAGGCCAGCGATGGGAGTACGGTGGGGCTGTGAGGACTACACGGCAGCACAGACGGCCGCGGGAGGAGGGAGCAGGCAGTCCCGCCGGCGCTTGTTTGAGCGGCTGGAGCAGGAAGAGCATAGATTGAAGAAGCACGACGGCCATTGGATGGACATCCAACAGTCATTGCTCTCGTGTGTTGACTAAGTTGACACGGCATTGCATGTGCGTCAACCTTTTTCTTAGGAAAGCGTACGCGTCAACCTATAGTAGGTGCACAAGTCAGCCTCAAATGTGTGGAAAATAGCATACATCCTATCTCCCATTATTTATAATAATTTACATCCCATTTGCTAATTCTTAAGGATTTGTTTGGAGCCCGTCTTGTTTTTGTTTTTTTATGTTAGCATTACAACCCATATTGTGGCCACGGTTAAAAATTATACGAAATTTGGCATATTTCGATGCGGCCAACTGTTTTTAATCCTAAAATTTCGATTCACATTCAAACTAATTTGAAAATAAATTTATATAAATATAAAATCCAAATAATTGTCCATTCATAAAAATCAATGGAATTTAAAATCGTGAAATTTAAAAATTTGAAACTAATTCCTGGTTTGATGTGTTTTATAAATGTACAACCCATTTCTCATTATTGATAGCCCATTTTCTGGGCAAGCCGGATGAAACTCTCCTCGTCTTGAAAGATTTGCAGCCCAGCAGGGCTGACAAAGCAAGTAGGCCTCGGTTGGGTATTTCTTTAAAAAAAGCAGAACTGGGCTAGCCATTTTCAGCAAGAAAAAAACACAACTGGGCTCATGATGTGGTAAACATAAATAAAACCCTGGCTAGACGAGCTATAGCCCCCGCACAGCCTGTTGTTACCCTGATCCGTCTCTAAAACTAGTATAAATAACAATTGCTTGCTCCTCAAAAAAATTTAAATGACAATTGTGCGACTTGCTGGGTCCCTGGTGTCAGCCGCTTGTTGTGTAATTCTCTCGTTTATTGACTACGTTGACAACGGCGTGGGCCCCAGATGTCCAACCATTAGGAGGAACCATTTTTTGGGCTTGTAATAATGAGGCACTTTGCTTGCGTACTGCCATGAGCCTGGTGGGTCCCTACTATCATCCTCTCCATGTATAGTCATCTCCTTGTTCCTCTCGGTTGTTGACGACGTTGACAATGCGAGAGGGCAGTGCACCGCGCACGGTGAGCGAACCAAGGAGGAAGACGATGGCGAGGCTTCGGACGGAACGAACAGGAGCTGTGGAAGATGCACCGGTCCAGTCGCCGGCGGAGGGGAGTACGAGGGTTGACTGGTTCGGGTGCGGGTGCGTGTTGGGGCTGACGTCGCCGGAGAATAACAGGGTGTGTGGGGGCATGGTGGGAGGGACTGGCCAACGTTGGAGGGTACGGTAGGGCGGCGGAGGCGCAGCCAGCCGTGCGAGGCGGGAGCAGGCGGAACCGGTGGGGTGGTTTGGTTTGGGTGGCTGGATGAAGAAGACAAGAGATAGAACATACACGACATATGTTGGATGTCAATCCAACGGCTGGTAGGCAGAATCGTTTCTTGACTAGCTAGTAAGTCGACACCACCTTGGATAGGCTTTTTCCTCGTGGGTCCGAAATGTCAGAATCCAAATCTCTCACGGTCATGCAGCCTTTCTTATGAAAATTTACACCCCATTTGGTGTGCTAGTAAAAAATATGTTTGTGGGTGCTGGTGTGGGCTAATCACTTGGGTTCTGTAATGCACAGTGAGCTCAAGCAGCCGGCAAGAGTGATGTTATTTCCCTTGGTTGGGATTTGTTACAATATGTCACTCTTAATTAAACGAAAGAGCAATAGCTGAACTGTTAATTCTAGTACACTATATGTGGGCTTTTAATGTGCATGAAATTATCACCTTTATATACAACTTCTCCAGACATGGAAAGCATTGCAACAAGCTGAAAGTGCAACTATCCCTGGGTGGTTTTGGTAATTCCTAACAACATATAGCTCATTGAACTAATGCTCTTTCAAGATGATCATTTCAGAAAGTTCAATGATTGGCATGGCATGGACTAGGAATGTGGACCCCTCAAAATGCTAAGGACACATATTGGCTCAAGCTCAAGACTCTACATTTTCATTTTAGTGATCCAAGACCACATTGAGTCCATAGGAAAAGCCAATACTATTAAAAGGGGATGAGGTGTTGCTTAATGGCTCGCTTGCTCAAAATGCTTAGTGATATGCTCCAAAAGCCCTCAACCACTTTCTCATATCAACATATGTCCCAAACCAAAAGACAAACTCGACCCCACCGATTTGATCTATCTGGCGCCACCGAGTTCATTTGACATAGCCACTGCCAAAAACCCTAGTCAGTTCGGTCTCACCGAGATGGGATTGCAAACTCTCTGTTTCCCTTCGTAATGTTTCAGTTTAACCGAGATGAGCGATCGGTCCCATCGAGTTTGCAATGCAAACTCTCTGTTTACCTTTCGTAGCATTTCGGTCTCACTGAAATGAGCGATTCGGTCCCACCGAGTTTGCCTGACCAACTCTCTATTTGCCTATTACAGAAATCGGTCTAACCAAGTTTATGTGACCGGTCTCACCGAGATTACGTTATGCCCTTACCCTAATGAAATCGGTGCCACCGAGTTAACATGTCGGTCCCACCGAAAAGCCTAACATTCACATTTTGAACCAAATCGGTCTGACCGAGTTTCATGATTCGGTCTCACCGAGTTTGGTAAATTGTGTGTAATGGTTAGATTTTGTGTGGAGGCTATATATACCCCTCCACCCACTCTTCATTCGTGGAGAGAGCCATCAGAACGTGCCTACACTTCCAACATTCATTTCCTGAGAGAGAAGCACCTACTCATGTGTTGAGACCAAGATATTCCAATCCAATCATAAGAATCTTGATCTCTAGCCTTCCCCAAGTTGCTTTCTACTCAAATCATCTTTCCACCAAATCCAAATCCGTAAGAGAGAGTAGAGTGTTGGGGAAACTATCATTTGAAGCGCAAGAGCAAGGAGTTCATCATCAACACACCATCTATTACCTTTTGGAGAGTGCTGTCTCCTAGATTGGTTAGGTGTCACTTGGTAGCCTCCGACAAGATTGTGGAGTTGAACCAAGGAGTTTGTGCGGGCAAGGAGATCGCCTACTTCGTGAAGATCTACCCTAGTGAGGCAAGTCCTTTGTGGGCGATGGCCATGGTGGGATAGACAAGGTTGCTTCTTCGTGGACCCTTCGTGGGTGGAGCCCTCCGGGGACTCGCACATCTGTTACCCTTCGTGGGTTAAAGTCTCCATCAACGTGGATGTACGATAGCACCACCTATCGGAACCACGGAAAAAATCTCCGCATCTACATTGCGTTTGCTCCCTCCAAACTCCCCCCTTTACCTTCATGTGCAATGTTTTTACATTCCGCTACTATACTCTTAGACTTGCTTGTGTAGGTTGATTGCTTGACTTGTGCTAACTTGCTAAAATCTGCCAAGACTTCAAATTGGGAAAAGGATAGATTTTTGTTTGGTCAAGTAGTCTAATCACCCCCCTCTAGACATACTTTCGATCCTACAAGTGGTATCAGAGCTTTGGTCTCCATTTGCCTTGATTTCCATAGCTTTGGTGATCATCGCCTTGGTTTCACAACCTAGGAGAGTATGGTGTCTAGCGAGGGAAATTACCACCGTAGAGGTCCCTACTTTGATGGTACTAATTTTGCTAGTTGGAAGCATAAGATGAAAGTGCATATTCTTGGACATAACCCCACCGTTTGGGCTATTGTGTGTATTGGCTTGCAAGGTGAATTATTTGATGGGAGAGAACCAAACCGTGAAGCTACCGTGGAAGAGTTGAAGATGCTGCAATACAATGCTCAAGCTTGCGATATCCTCTTCAACGGATTGTGCCCCGAAGAATTCAACAAAATCAGCCATCTTGAGAATGCAAAGGAAATTTGGGATACTTTGATTGATATGCACGAGGGTACCGACTCCGTCAAGGAATCCAAATTGGATGTGCTTCAAAGTAAACTTGACAAGTTCAAATTGAAGGATGGTGAAGGTGTCGCTGAAATGTACTCTAGGCTTGCTCTCATCACAAATGAGATTACCGGCTTAGGAAGTGAAGAGATGACCGATAGATTCATCATCAAGAAGATCCTAAGAGCCTTGGATGGAAAATATGATACCGTGTGCACATTGATCCAAATGATGCCCAACTACAAAGATCTCAAGCCAACGGAAGTCATTGGAAGAATTGTTGCTCATGAGATGTCACTCAAGGATAAGGAAGAGCTTCACAACAAGTCAAGTGGTGCTTACAAAGCCTCATGTGATGCTACATCATCAAGTGAGAAACAAACCTTCAATGAGGAATTGAGCCAATGGTGAAGAACTTCGACAAGTTCTACAAGAGTAGAAGTAAGGAAAGAAGTTCCAAGTCAAGGTCCTACAATGACAAAATATCTTCAAGTCATGAGCGTAATTGCTACAATTGTGGAAGACCCGGACACTACTCGAATGAGTGTGCGACTCCCTACAAAAGAAGAGAAGATTCACCCAAAAGGACAAGTAGAAGAGAAGAATCACCTCCAAGATAGAGAAGGAGTAGAGATGATCGTTATGAACGAAGAACCTCTCGGAGACGCAAGGATTCGGAAAGGAAGAACAAGTCATCAATGAGCTACACAAAACGAAGACGTCAAGCTCACATTTGTCGGACTTCGGGTTTCGGCAAAACCCTAGAGGTTCCAACACTGGGGTGCGCATGAAGATTTCCCCCTACCTAATCACGCCCTCAGCCTCACCGCGATCTCAAGGCCTAGCTCGACGAACTCGCAACACAAGAGACACAAGATTTATACTGGTTCGGGCCACCGTTGTGGTGTAATACCCTACTCCAGTGTGGTGTGGTGGATTGCCTCTCGGGCTGGTGATGAACAGTACAAGGGGAAGAACAACCTCCTGAGGAGAGGTGTTCTTGTGCTCGGTGAATGTGTTTTGCGTGAGGATGGCTCAAGATTATCCCCCTCCTACTATGGTGGCTAGTCCTATTTATAGAGGCCCTGGTCCTCTCCCCAAATATTGAGCGGGAAGGGATTCCACAACGGCCAGTTTGAAGGGAGACAGCTAGTACAAGCTATCCTGACAAAAGTAGTCTTCGCCTGCCAAAGGCTCTGGTGGCGACGCCGTCTTGGGCTCCACGGTGACCTCCGTCCTGCTGGTCTTGGTCACGTTGCACTGATATGGAAACTTTTGCCTGATGCCTTGGTACTCCTCGCCTGCGCTTGCCTCCTTAGCACCAAAGAGGAAACGAGGACAATGTGCGCACTGGCACCCGCCTGGTCTTGGTCGTCATGGCTGACGTCGTAGGAACCTCGCGAGGTTTGCCTTGCCTTGATCTCTCCGCCCCTCGCGAGCCAGCCTGGTGAGGCCGCTCCCGAGGAGGTCTTGTGTCGTCCGCCTAGCGAGGGTCTTGAATGCTTGTTGGTGAAGACGGGCCGTACCGGGCCTCGAGTGGAGCCACGCCACGGGCCGCAGGCAGGCAAGTCTGGGGACCCCCATTCCCAGAACGCCGACAGTAGCCCCCGGGCCCAAGGCGCGCTTGGACTTGGCTTCGGGGCGAAGCCAAAGGGCAAGTGCGGAGCGCCACGGGCCCCAACAGCCTGCAGCCTTGGTCGACACGTGGCAACTGATTGGACGTGGGCATCCCCGCTTCCCCACGCAGCCTTGAAATCCGCCTGGCTAGGCGGCCACGGCATCCTACACAATTATTTCCCCATTGCTGGCAATGCACTCCCCAACTTCCTTGCTTCCTCGTACCTCTGCTTCCTCTTCCAATCTGACTCGAGCTCAGCCTCTCAATCGCCATGGCGTCGAACCGGGCGGAGAAAGGGAAGAAGCCCTTGTCCTCAGCCAGCTCACCTCCGGCCACCGAGCCCGCCGTTGGCCGATCGCGGGTGCTCAACCAGGAGGCCATGGATAAGGTCCGCCCTACGCTTGCTACTAGCTTCAACGAATGAAGAGGGACGGTGGCATGGCCTATGTCCTGAGCCTCCATTGTTAGGACGGCCACCGAGGTCCAGTTCTTCATCGACGCCCTGTGGGCTGGCTTTGTTCCTCCCTTCTCCGCCTCCTTCGATGTCGTGCTTTCCCATTATCAGATCCATATGCTGCATGTTGATCCCCAATCTGTTTCCCTTCTCGCTGTCTTCGCCTTCGTCTGCGAGGCCATGGTGGGAATTGCTCCTTCTATGGCCCTCTTGCACCATTTCTTCTCGCTGCACCTGACCGACCCTCGGCAGTGCTCGGGGTGCCTGAGCTTCCAGGCCGTGGCGGCGACAGCCAGCTCGGGGATTGACTTCGATCTCCCGCCATCTATGAGCGAGTTTCGGATGCGGTGGGTGTATGTTGGTGTTGGAGTACTCAGTGCCCTGCTCTCGCCTCTGTCGTCCCCCGCCATCCCAAGCTCCGGCTAGGGTCACGAGGAGCTCGTGAGCTCCCGTCTCTCCTTCGTCTAGTTCCGGCTGAGGAGGCTAAAGGATCTTGGTGTGACCGCGCCCAAGGTGATGAAGGAGTTCCTCCGGCGCCGTATCGCCCCACTCCAGCGCCATTCCCAGCCGATGTGGGCTCTGACCGGCGACCAGGATCGCATGAGGCTTCAGGAGTTGGGGCTTCCGGCCGAGGCATGAAGGACGGTGCTCAAAGCCTTGGCCGGTGACCCCTTGCTGGGTGACTTGTCGCAGGGGGGTTGTTGCTTGTACAACTGCTAAAACAGTGTGGAATTCGCGGGGCAAATGCCCTCCTTCGATGAATGGGGATGCGTCCAGTCGGCCTTGTGGGGCCTCGTGAGAATCCCGTCACTGTGGTTCCTCTCCTTGTCACCAGCACCGAGCTTGCCCCAAGAGTGGATGCGGAGAGGCAAGCATCGTTGGAGACCGGAGGTGCGGGTGCTGAGGTGTCGATGCGGCCTAGGGCTCCCGAGGCGTCATCTTCGGGGATCCGTGATTCTCACCCTGGGGCAGCAGCTGAGGGGGTGATGCAGCCCTCTGCTCCTGAGGCCGAAGCTCCTGAGGCCTCGGCAGGTCGTCGCAAGGCGGAGCCCGAGAGCTCTCTTCAGCCCGGCGCTCCCAAGGTCGTCTCCTTGGGTGCTTCAGAAGCCGCATACCGTGCTGGCCGCCACGTACAACGCTTGGGCCGGTTCCGCGTGGACTTCGAGGCGCTCCGTAAGAGGAAGGGGTCTTTAAGCTGCAGAAGTAGCACTGTCCGGCCATTGAAGCATAGGAAGTACATCGCCATAGATGAGTAAGTACCTTATCTTCGTAATTTCCTCGAGTGCTGCTTCCCTTCCTGACGGTGGCTCTTCAGGATCCCTTCCGCTAAGGCCGTGGAGCCTCCTGAGGAGCAACCTCCTCCTGCCTCACCTTCATCGCTAGCCTTGAGCGCCCCAAGCCGGTGTGCCGCCTCCGGCGTGGAGTCGGCTGGAGAGGTGAGCCTGCCTGCAACACGCCTCGAGCCCGTGCCCTTGCCATCTCTCCTCCGCGGTCTTGCTTGGGGTGCGGCCGGCATGCCAAGGGCTCCTCCCCTGGTCGTAGACAGCGGCTGGATGGCTTCGATCTTGGGCTTCCCTTCAAGAAGCGGGTCTACGCCTATCCGGGCCCCTTGCGGGGCCTGGCCAGCGATCGGGGGGGCACCAGCCCCCAGCCCCCTGCCGAGGAGGAAGAGATCCTGAAGCGCGAAGAAGCGCTGGCGCTGGAAGCCATGGAGCGCAGCCTTGAGCTCGAGCGGCTGGAGACGAGGGAGCGCCAAGTGGTTCTAGCGGAGGATGCCGTTGGCGCGCGCGAGGCTCGGGCCCAGGAGGATGTTGACCGTCGGGTGGCCGAAGCTCGCGCGGACCTTATGGGCAGGTACGACCTGAAGCTGGAGTTTGTAGCGGCCGAGGCTGCTGGCAGGACTGCTGCCCTTAAGTCCAGGCTAATTGAGGCAGAATGACGCGAGGAGGCCACCACAGCCGCCCTGGCCTCGGCGCAGGCTGAGCTGGTCTCTGCCCGTGCAGAGCTGCTTCCTCTTCAGGAGCGGGTCGCCAGCGCCGAGTCCATCGCACAGCAGAACAAGGAGGAAGTGCTTCAGCGGCGGACGCTGGAGCGCGTGCACGCCCCATGCTCGAGGGCCTCTGGAACAGGGCCAACGTAGCGCTGGGCCACATCTGTGATGAAAATGCCCCTCATCCACATGTGAATGACTACGCCAGCCACCTCTGCTTCTTCACCGATGTGGTGACGCGCCTGGAGAGTCATTCCGAGAGAGCTCGCCAGCTTGTTGAAGAGAGGAGTCGTGGCCTGCTCGGGCGCGCATTCTCCCGCGTCTTCAGCCATCTCCAAAACACCTACCCCAACTTTGATTTTGATGCCGCCATTGCCCCCGTACCCGAGGCCATCTGAGGTGACCTGGCGCGGTGGGTGGAGGACAATGTGGACGCGCTGGTCAGGGCCTTCACTTCTGATGACGATGCGGTGGTGGTCGCGGCGGACGAAGGCGACATGGTCGACGACGGCAAGGGCGGCGCCGGTGACGGTGACGGCGACGCCAGCGAAGGCGACAGCGATGCCAGTGATGCGTCTGAGGGCGACCCGAGGGACGCCGTGAGCGACATGTTTGACTGAACCCGTGCTTCCCAGCTGTTTATCCTGCATGCTAAAACTCGGGCACGGCCCTGGAGGTTGTAAGAGCATTTTGGGAGGGGAAGCCCCTCATGTAAACAGATTGCTGTCTCTATCTCTTAAGCTGAATATATGTCTCCACGAACCCGTGAACCCTGCGGCGAGTTGGCTGTTTGTAATTTACCTTAGCCTGGGCAGGCCCCGAGCTAGCCTGTGGGGTCGCGAGTTCTTGAGGAGCCTATGAGGAGCTTGCCGATCTGCCCGAGGAGGCCTCGTGAGAGGCAAGCGCCAGTCATTGCAGGGCATGTGTGCAATGCTCGCGTACCATGCCCAGCCCCGCTCGCGAGGGGCTCGCGAGGAGGAGGCAGTAGGTGCAAACTCTGAATCAAGGCAGGAACCAAATTGCGAGAAATTGCACGAACGAGAAAAGGCACCCCCCAGCACATCAACGAAAATTCAACTTCAACTTAAATCCAAAGCCAGAAAGCAAGGCTACAGAAAAGAGGTTAAAAGCAAATGGCCGCGTCCGGCACCTAGCCTAGTCTTCTTGTCTTCTCCCCAGCGCAGAACTAACTGCTGCAACTAGGACGTGGGAGGGAGCCCCCGAGGCCCGAGGGCGGCACTCCTGAGACTCCGGGGCGTGTACAGCCCCACTCATTATTACGTGAGAGTGTCACGAGCGGAGACCTTCACAGGCGCGAGCCTTACTTCATATCGCCAGACGAGGGCCCCGCCTTGCGCCACCCTCGACCACCGTTGGAGGCGACCGGAAACCAGGACGTCACCATGGGGCAAAGGGGACGCCAGCGGCGCCCTCGGCGACCATGGGTCCTCTGCCGGGGGGAAGGCTCTCCTGCGCCTCCCCGGTAGAGGGCCTACCTCCAAGGGACTCCCTGCTCTATGCGTCGCGGGGAGGGGCCTTGCTCCTGGCTCCTCTCCTGCAGCCCCCAGTGCGCTCCTCCTGGCGGAAGGGAAGTTGCCGAGCTGGGGACGCCATCCGCTCCTGTGACCTGACCCTCCTGCGACCCATGGTTAGCATAAGCTTGCTCCTGAGAAATTAGTGGTACTCTGTAGCTGTTGTCGCCGGCGCGGTTGGTGAGGCTCCCGGGAGGCTCCTGGAAGGTCTCGGCTTCTGGCGCCTCCTCCTCCCAGCCCGGCTCGAAGAACGAGCTGGGGTCATCTTCCAGCGCGTACTCCTGGTCCACCATGCGGGGCACGTAGGCCTCCGAGGCCGCCGCCTCAAAGACCTCGCGGTAGTGCCCCACGCTCCATGTTGCCCGGCCCCGTGCGCCACCCTGAGGATGGTAGCACGGCATCCCGCCGAGGCCGTAGGTGGCAATGCTCGTACCCACGCTTATTGGGGTGGCGCGGGTGCGATTGGGCGTCCGATGCTGTTGGTCACGCCGGTGTCGATTCAGCCCAAGGGTGCGTCTAGGGGCACGCGGGCGCGGCGAGGCCCGCCATGCGATCCGGCCGCGGCCTGAGGTGCAAGAAGGGAGCAGAAGGGTGGTGCTCCCGAGGCCGCGGTGTCCAGGAGCTCGGCGACGCGCTCCAGCAACGCATCCCGGCAGCTCTCCATCAACCGGCATCGCAGCAGCTCCCGGGCCACCGTGAGCGCGGCCCTCATGTTTGCTTGTCCCCGTCGGGTGTGTGGAGCTGTGGCCGCGGCGTGGCTCGAGGCCCTTGCGGCTGGCCGCACTTGTCGTGGGGTAAGGGCGGACGGCGTGTTACCGCGCCGCCCGCGCCCCGTGGTGTTTGGCGGTGCGCGTGCTGCCTGGGGCGCGGGGTTGAGGTCTTCTTGGGCACGCGGTGCCACCCGGGCTGGCCAAGCTGCCCAGCGGTCGGCGCTGGTCCTCGGGTCGCCGGACATTGGAAACACGGAGTGTCGGCGGATCAACTGGCGGAAGGAAAACTCCGGTGCACCCCTACCTGGCGCGCCAAATGTCGGATTTCGGGTTCTAGCAAAACCCTAGAGGTTCCAACACTCGGGTGTGCACGAAGATTTCCCCCTACCTAATAACACCCTCAGCCTCACCGCGATCTCAAGGCCTAGCTCGACGAACTCGCAACACAAGAGACATGAGATTTATACTGGTTCGGGCCACCGTTGTGGTGTAATACCCTACTGCAGTGTGGTGTGATGGTTTCCTCTCGGGCTGGTGATGAACAGTACAAGGGGAAGAACAGCCTCCTGAGGAGAGGTGTTCTTGTGCTCGGTGAATGTGTTTTGGGTGAGGATGTCTCAAGATGATCCCCCTCCTACTATGGTGGCTAGTCCTATTTATAGAGGCCCTGGTCCTCTCCCCAAATATTGAGCGGGAAGGGATTCCACAATGGCCAGTTTGAAGGGAGACAGCTAGTACAAGCTATCCTGACAAAAGTAGTCTTCGTCTGCCAAAGGCTCTGGTGGTGACGCCGTCCTGGGCTCCATGGTGACCTCCGTCTTGCCGTCCTGCTAGTCTTTATCACGTTGCACCGATATGGAAACCTTTGCATGATGCCTCGGTACTCCTCGCCTGCGCTTGCCTCCGTAGCACCAAAGAGGAAACGAGGATACTGTGCGCGCTGGCATCCGCCAGGTCTTGGTCGTCATGGATGACGTTGTAGGAACCTCGCAAGGTTCGCCTTGCCTTGATCTCTCCGGCCCTCGCGAGCCAGCCTGGTGAGGCCGCTCCCGAGGAGGTCTTGTGTCGTCCGCCTCGCGAGGCTTGGCCCCCCGTGAGGGTCTTGAATGCTTGTTGGTGAAGATGGGCCGTACTAGGCCTCGAGTGGAGCCACGCCGCGGGCCGCAGGCAGGCAAGTCTGGGGACACCCATTCCCAGAACGCCGACAACGTCGGTGAATGGGTATCCGGCTCCGACTCCGACCATCACTCCGAAAGAAGTTATCACTCCGACTCCGAATATACTCAAGATGAAGGTGTTGCCGGTCTAGCACTTGTGTCAACCAACTCCTACGACATATTTGACTCACCAAATGAAGGAATTAGAAGATGCTTCATGGCTAAAGGCCCAAAGGTATCACACCCTGAGTATGTTGATTTCAATAGTGATGAAGATGATTCGCTAGGTGATGATGATTTACTTGTTGACAACTCTATTGATGAAAACTATGGTGAAATTGCTATTAATCATGCTAATCAATATAAAACGAATGATGATGATAAGAAGGAGATTGAGCGTCTAACTAAAGAACTAAACACTCTTAAGTTAGCTCATGAAACTACCTTGGAAGATCATCGAGAACTTTTAAAGACTCATGAGAGGCTACGCTTTGAAAAGCTCAACCTTGAGCAAGAGCATGGGTTCTTAAAAGCAATCAATGATGATCTTCGAAAGAAAAGTTCTTCTTACATTGCCAAGCGTTTACTCTTGTCTACTTACATGCCACAAGTAAAATCTAGCAACAAGAGTAAGAAAGATTCTTCTTCTAGTAGTAACAATGATCATGTTAAATCCAATATTGTTGCTTCTAGTAGTTCTCTTGATTCCACTAATGATTATCTTAGCCAAGTTACACTTGAGCAAGAAAATAGCTTATTGAAGGGAATTATAGAGAAAGGTGTTTAAAAGAGCCTTGCCGGAAGTAAGCAAATTGAGGAAATTGTACGCATGCAAGGAAGACACCGGAAGAATCAAGGTGTTGGTTTTGAATGAAAGTTCAATGCCAATGGAGTTGAGTGGGAAGAAGATCAATACCCCAAGACGAAATTTGTTCCTCAACAAGAGAAGATGATCCTACTTCTTTCAAGGGACACAAGCTCAAGATGATCTTCCACCACAAGACCACAAGCAAAAGGGCAAGGACAAGCTTCAAGAAGAGATTGATGCATTTGAAGAAGCTCCCAAGGCCTTGGTCAAGTGGATTCCCAAGACTACATCAAGTTCTACTTCATCAAGTACGGCTACAACTCCAAGGATTCCCATCAAGTTGATGTGGATCCCGAAGAAGAAGAACTAGAGAGTTCTTGAGGGTGACTCCGCCAACATACTTCATTCATATCATCTTGGCGAGGAAAAGTGCAAACAACTTCCACATCTTTCACTAGTTCAAGGAGTCACAAACCCTCTTATTGGTAAGACAAGGGACAAGGTAACCTGATGCTTTCATGGACATCATCATGTATGAACTTCATTCTATGTCCATGGATATCATTGTTTGTTCCTTGTGGGACTAACCCGTGTAGGTATTGAAAGTGCAACTCACTCCAATGGATTTCTCCAAATGATCTACATCAACCTTGAGCATCCAAATCTTCAACATCTACATGAAGTCATCATCGACAAAACCCGAGGTTAGTTCATCCCTCTTAGGGGGGATATCACATCTAGGGGGAGCTTTACTCAAAATATTGAGCTAAAGCAACGGTAATGGTGTGAAAACAACAATGCTTTATGTAAAAGTGGTAACCCCACTTGTGCTTAAACGATGAGTATGACCTATGGTCAAATGTTCTCATTTGACTCCTAAGTCAATATACTCATATATAGATGACCTAGTAATTGCCAATTGCTTGATAGATGCTAGAGTGTTTGTGCATGCTTTGTAACATATTTCATTTGCCATTTTATTGTGTGAGCATGTTGGTTGCATATTTTACACATCCAAGGACATCCATTTGTTGCTTTGATTGTTTGGCTCTTTTTCTTTTGCCAACTGAATGGACAAGAATGCCTAAGAACCTCCTCTAGCTATCTATAATTTTCTCGTCTCAAACTCTGTTCATGTTACATCACAAAGTTTGATCAAGTCAGATTCGAACACTCTGTGTGAGGAGCACTCGGAGTCCCCGATTCGTCATAGACTTAAACTTCCAAAACCTCTCTGTGCATTTCGATCGAACGGATTCATCCTTTTCGGTCTGACTGAGTTCACTGAGTTGATCTAGGTTTTCAATCTCGGTGACCGAGTAGAACTTTTTGGTCACACCGAGTTGCAGTAGCTGCTTGCGATTCTGCCATCTCGGTGCCACCGAGTTGTTCCACTTGGTCACACTGACAGGGTCAGGATATATATACCGACGGGTCAAATTTTGGAAATTTCTACAAAACCCCTCAGCCCACGCGTGTCCTGCTCTGCCGCCTCGGGTCTCCGGATAATCCTCTCATCGCCAGCGACCTCCCGCCACTGGTCACCGTCGCCGTCAACGTAATTCAACCCCGCCGTTGCCACAGTAGCAAGCTCATCACCGAACTAGGGTATGAGTTCGAACCTTTGTGATGTTCCTTTACTTCGATTCTTAGCAGAAAGCAAATGACATGTTCTTTACCACGTATGAGATCATCATGTGCAGCAAAAACATCCTTTAGATTAGATTTGATTCAAAAATTTAGGGTTAGGTTTCCGCCGAACTCATCTCGGACCAACCGAGTTGTGGAAATCGGGCCCACCGATTTGGCCATTGCATTTGCACTTTTCGTTCTGACCAAAACTTGCGAATCAGTGCGACCGAGTTCAACTCTCAGAGAAACCCTAGAAATATCGGAGTCACCGAACTGTGTCTCGGTCTGACCGATTTCACTAGTTTAGACTCCAAAAGTTGCTTCGGTGTCACCGAGTTTAACAAATCGGTAGCTCTGAAATGCTTTCTGTTGAAAACTAAAACTAAGTTTTTCACTCATTTGTTTTGCAAAAACTCTGCACTTTGTGATGCTCATCCACTCTATCTCATCTATAACTATTCATAGGGTCAGCAGTCAGCTTTCAGTGCCAGTATGTCTGATCAGAGTGATAGCCAAAACAAGTCAGAAGAGCAGGTGAACCTGAGTGAGGGCACTAGTCCCTCTAGCAGCTATGATGAGGGCAGCAGGAGTACCCCAAGCAACTTGCCCAAAGAAGCTACAAGGACAAGGAGGAAGAGAAACTCTGACTCCGAAGATGAGGATTATGTTGCTGCCGAGGAAGAAGTCAGCTCCAAGAAGAAAGTGTTGAAAAAGGAATATGGTACAACTGCCACTATCAAGCCAGGGATGAAGAAGAAAATTCCTGCCAGTAGGGTGCCAACATCCAAGCCAAGAAAAGTTCCAACAAGAGAAACCATGCAGTTCACTATAGAACAGTCAGATGATGATGTGGCTGCTGGCAAGAAGAAGAAAAGGGCAAGAACCGCAACTGCAAAAGTACTTGGAACATCAACCATGGTAAGAGATTATGATGATGAAGAAGAAGAGGAAGAAGATGCTGCACCAGCATCAAAGTCTCAAAAGCTGATGGGGGATGCCCCTTCAAAGCCCAAGACTGCCCCTTCAAAGCCCAAGACTGCCCCCAAAGCTTCTACTCCAGCTCCAAAGACTGCACCCAAGAGGAGCACAAGGAATATTCCAGCTGCTAAAAAGAACAAGGCCCCAGTGCCTGAGATTGATGAAGAAGATGCTGAAGCCCAAGTGCTTAGGAAGCTCAAGCCCAAGATCCCTGACCATGATGATAGTCATCTAGTGGCAGAAGACATGAACATTAGGAAGGATGCAGGTCTTAGACATTGGAGACAAACTGATCCATATGCTGTGAGGAGAAGGACTGCTGTGGATTACATGTTCCACACCAAGGAGCAGCGGGACTTCTATGAAACCATCTTGCTTGATAAGAAGCCCATTGTTTGTGATATGAAGTGGGTAGATTGGAAATACATTGATGAGAATGAAGATCATCTTCCAGGTGTGCATGAGAGCTTTAGGCTATGTGGAGTGGACAAGTTTGTGGGTCAGAAGTTGACCAAATGGAATGATGAGCTCATTATGCAATTCTATTCTACAGCTCATTTCTATCCTGATGGTAGAATTATTTGGATGTCTGAGGGTACAAGGTACCAATCAACAGTTGCTGAGTGGGACAAATTGATCAATGCCCCTGAAGAGCATGAGGATGACTTGGATGTCTATGCCAAGAAGAAGAAATACCACAACTCAATGGCCAACATGTACAAAGAAGATTCCTGACAAAGCCTTGGAAACTCATAAGCTAGGCTCTATTCATTATCTGTTACCTGGTTTGGCCACAATTAACACCATCTTGAGGCATACCTTATTTCCCAAATCTGGAGATCACAAGATGTCAGAGGCCATTCCATCAACTTGCTGTAATTGTTTGATGTGCCCCAAAAATTCAAAGTCATGAGCCTGATTGTGGAAACCATCAAGAGGACAGCTGAAGATCAGAAGAGATCATGTGGGTATGCTCCACATATTCAAATGCTCATCAACTCCAAGATGGGCACAGGTACCTGCTTGTTAGATAAGGAGCATCTACCCTTTAGACCAAATTTTTAGGACAACACTATTGTCATGAATGAAGATGATCCCACATCTATAGAGGCACAAGAAAAGAGAGAGAAAGCAAAGACTGAGAAAGCTGCAAAGATGCCAAGTGCTGAAGAGGCATCTCAAGTGTTTCTCAAGACCAAACAAGATCAACTTGCATATCTGATTCAAGCAACCTTGAGAATTGAGAAAGGATTGGCCACCCTGACTCAAAACCAAGAGAGCCTGGAAAGGATCATTGAGACTAAGTTCTATGATCTTGATCTGAAAGTGACAGAGATGCAGACAGCAGTTGAGCAGCTCTAGGAAGAAGCTGAGGAGAGGAAAGGGCAGGCTACCACAGATGCCTTTCAAAGAGTGCCAAGAGGTCAGAGATCTGCAGCAGTGCCCATGGCTGACACAAGAGCAACTTCATCAGCACCTGCAGCCACAGTATCAGTGCCACCTCCAGTTGCCACTCCACCAGCTCCATCAACCTCCATAGATGCATTCATCCTTGGAGTCCTCTCAACACCACCTCCCAAAGATCAAGCCTAGAGAGATGCATAGCACTATGCATTTTCAAACTTTTTGGTAACTTGTTGCCAAAGGGGGATAAATGTATAGATCATAGGCTTCGAGAGAGAGAGAGAGTGTGTTTTTGCTTCTTTTGTCTCTTTTGCTATTTGCTCGATACTTTTGTGTGCTTGCTTGATACTTTATATTTATGTGTGTGAGATACTTATTTGATCATGTGCTTGATCATATCACATGTTAATGCTTATGCTTGAATGATGTTATTTTTTTAATCTCTTGTATGATCATTCACTTTGCCTTGGTGATGAGTGCATGTTTTTACTCTCTATCATTTTGAGCGCTCCACCAAGGTGTATGTGACATGGAAGAGTAACCCATGATCCTAATTGATTGTGCATTTGCATTCAAAAGCAAATTTTAAATAATGCACAAATTTAGGGGGACCTCTTACTTATCACATACTTCTCAAAGCGACGATGCATTTCAATCTTATTATCATTTGTCGAAGCTTTGATCTATATGTTGTCATCAATTACCAAAAAGGGGGAGATCGAAAGTGCAACTATCCCTGGGTGGTTTTGGTAATTCCTAACAACATATAGCTCATTAAACTAATGCTCTTTCAAGATGATCATTTCAAAAAGTTCAATGATTGGCATGGGATGGACTAGGAATGTGGACCCCTCAAAATGCTAAGGACGCATATTGGCTCAAGCTCAAGACTCTACATTTTCATTTTAGTGATCCAAGATCACATTGAGTCCCTAGGAAAAGCCAATCCTATTGAAAGGGGATAAGGTATTGCTTAATGGCTTGCTTGCTCAAAATGCTTATTGATATGCTCCAAAAGCCCTCAAACACTTTCTCATATCCACATATGTCCCAAACCAAAAGTCAAACTCGGCCCCACCGATTTGATCTATCTGGCGCCACCGAGTTCACTTGACATAGCCATTGCCAAAAACCCTAGTCAGTTCGGTCTCACCGATAGGGATCTCGGTCTCACCGAGATGGGATTGCAAACTCTTTGTTTCCCTTTGTAACATTTCGGTCTAACCGAGATGAGCAATCGGTCCCATCAAGTTCGCAATGCAAACTCTCTGTTCCCTTTCGTAACATTTCGGTCTCACCGAAATGAGCGATTCGGTCCCACCGAGTTTGCCTGACCAACTCTCTGTTTGCCTATTACAGAAATCGGTCTTACCTAGTTTATGTGATCGGTCTCACCGATATTACGTTATGCCCTAACCCTAATTAAATCGGTCCCACCAAGTTGACATGTCGGTCCCACCGAAAAGCCTAACGTTCACATTTTGAACCAAATCGGTCTGACCAAGTTTCATGATTCGGTCTCACCAAGTTTGGTAAATTGAGTGTAACGGTTAGATTTTGTGTGGAGGCTATATATACACTCCACCCACTCTTCATTCATGGAGAGAGCCATCAGAATGTGCCTACACTTCCAGCATTCATTTTCTGAGAGAGAACCACCTACTCATGTGTTGAGACCAAGATATTCCAATCCAACCACAAGAATCTTGATCTCTAGCCTTCCCCAAGTTGCTTTCCACTCAAATCATCTTTCCACCAAATCCAAATCCGTGAGAGAGAGTCGAGTGTTGGGGAGACTATCATTTGAAGCACAAGAGCAAGCAGTTCATCATCAACACACCATCTATTACCTTTTGGAGAGTGGTGTCTCCTAGATTGGTTAGGTGTCACTTGGGAGCCTCCGACAAGATTGTGGAGTTGAACCAAGGAGTTTGTACGGGCAAGGAGATCGCCTACTTCGTGAAGATCTACCCTAGTGAGGCAAGTCCTTCGTGGGCGATGGCCATGGTGGGATAGACAAGGTTGCTTCTTCGTGGACCCTTCGTGGGTGGAGCCCTCCGTGGACTCGCGCAGCCGTTACCCTTCGTGGGTTGAAGTCTCCATCAACATGGATGTACGATAGCACCACCTATCGGAACCAAGGAAAAAATCTCCGCGTATACATTGCGTTTGCTCCCTCCAAACTCCTCCCTTTACCTTCATGTGCAATGTTTTTACATCCTGCTGCTATACTCTTAGACTTGCTTGTGTAGGTTGATTTCTTGACTTGTGCTAAGTTGCTAAAATCTGCCAAGACTTAAAATTGGGAAAAGGATAGATTTTTATTTGGTCAAGTAGTCTAATCACCCCCCTCTAGACATACTTTCAGTCCTACACAAGCCAATAATCTTGTTCAGATCATAACTATTCATTTGGATATATAAGATCTTGACAGAATCCAGCACCATTGATAGGATATCCATGGAGAAACTCTTCATTGAGCATAGAACATAATATTAGTACCAAATGTGTACTCCAAGATGACATATACCTTATGCGCAGAAATATAAAATGCAGCTTATGGTTACAAGTGTTGATGATAATACAGTACCTGAAGAACTGTGGAGCCAAACACCATCTTGAAATGAGCACAGAGAACATGTATTACACCCAAGGTCTCCAGTTTAGGCGCGGAGAGGACGGCTATTTGCGACGGTGAATAACTAGAATCAAGGATCAACCTTTGAAGTGAAGGGGCATCTTGGATGATGAGCTGCCTTCCGTCAAAAGAAATTCCAATTCTTACAAGGTTAGGCGACTTTATTTGGAGACAACCGATTCTAACTGTGAAAATAAGCACCAAGCACTCCAGGGCAGGGCAACTGGAGTGGATGATGTTGTGCAATGAGGCCTCCGATATACGAACCCACACAAGTGAAAGTTTTTTGAGAAATGGGAGTCGAAGGTTTAGTACCAGATTGTCTGGTAGGTAGCATAGCGCAAAGGTGGTGGTGTGGAGAGAGGAGGAAAACCGCGCGATGGACATCGGTGCTGAGGGCACAAGTACATCACGTTCGGTATCTGGTAGGTGATTTCCTGGGGAATAGTAGAACTCAAGCAGTTGTAGTTCTATGAATTTAGGGGATTTCAGCCAGGCTCCACCGTGTAGGGCATGGTATGCTTGCTCAGATAGCATGACGGGATGTAGATGCTTTGAACGGAGCCCTGGTGGGAGGAGATGATGGCTCTGGGGAGTTCAAAATCATTGAAGAGAGATAGCGGACGACCGTCGAGATTAAGGGGCACGGCATGCCATAGAGGGCGCCACCAAATTGAGAGGACTTGGGTGCTGCAACAATCCTTGGTGGGGAGAAGCGAGATGATCTCCCCAAGGATGGCGTCCAGGAGATTGCTGATGCGGTCCACCCGAGATTCTACGGGTTCCTGGGCTCCGGTGGGGGCGGGCTCGCCGCTTCTCCCCGCGCTGCCGGGTGCGCGATCTACAACAGGCGTCGCCGCTGGTAGGAGCCTCATCTTCTTGGCGCTGGGGTTAGCCGACTCCATTTTCCTCGAGGGCGTCGCGTCGAGCTCACGGATTTGAGCAGAGTAACGAATGACGAGCCTAGTTGTAGTGCGATTGAAGAAGAAGGGGAGCTGGGATTTTTCTGTAGTAGTGAGGAAGAAGGGGAGCTGGGGTTTTCTGTAGGAGTGAGGTGAGGAATTTGGGGGTACGAGTGGAGCGAGCTGACGTGAGGTGTGTGGGAGTGAGGAGGAAGAAGAGCACCCAGGTTTTTTTGGGGTGCGGTGTGCTGGGTGTGGGTAGCGCCTCTCATTAAGTAAATATATGGGCTTTTGAATTGATTTTATTATTTACTAGGGTGGATGGGTTGTTTTGTCTTGGGCCCAAAGAAACAATTACTACTAGTACAGTGGAGACACTCTACAGCTACCCAGAAAAACAATTACTACTAGTACAGTGGATACACTACCGCTTTTGGCTCCTCCGAGGTCATCGAAATGTCTCCATCTACTGAATGTCATTTTACTTTTTTTCACCGACATATGGGCCATGCAGCGCACGGGCCCAAATGCCATCCTCCAAATTAGAAGGCAGTATGCAGGTGGAGAGTCACCCCGGTCGTAGCGCGGCAGTAACGAGCCATCATATCACAAAACCCCACCTCCCCGCAGTCTAAGTTTGACGGACGAAGCAACCATCATTTCACTCTTCGTTGAATCCCCTTCTCCTCACCGTCTTCAAGAAAAGCCAACACTCGCATTTGCCACTGTTCTTCTCTCCCAACGAAGGGAAGGCAAGCGGATCAGTGATGTTGGTATATTTTCGTTCAGAAAAAAGAACTTTTGCAAAGCAGTAACTGATCCTCGCTCTTTTTTTTTGTTTCATTGTCATTGTGATTGTGTTTTCCTTTTCAGTGGTCTCCTAGTATTTGTTAGTTTCATGATGGACCAAGGAGAACCAGGCAAAGATCTGCCGATGTTGGATCAGACACGGGAGGCTGATCCCCAGGAGACAGAGAGCTCCAAGAAGATGGAGGCAGCCACCGAGCCGACCCCAGATACGCTCACGACCACTACTGAGATGGTCAACGCCCCGTTTAAGGTTACAGCCCCTGTGACCCTGCAGGAGCAGTTTTCCCCCTTCGAGGATGTGTCCCCCTCCCCCCCTTGCTGAGTTGCCCAAGGTGATTTTCTTCGTTGCCGATCTCGATTGTGGTTTTTCATCGAAGTATGTGGTGATAAATAATGCAAAATTTTATTAGCTTTGATGCCATGCTACATTCCCTGTCATGCATACTTTTGACTCTACATGGTGGTTTAAATAACTTGTATTTCTTATATTGGAAAGTAATTCAGAATTTGTTTATGTTTCAATTAGAGCCCTGATGCAGACAAGGATTGTATGGTTGTACATGTCACTCGCTATGAGGCGGATGACCAGAATATACGCACTAGGAAAATATCGTTCTTAGGCTGTTGGATCCTGGAAGCCATTTGCACTTATACCAATGTCGAGATGTATTCCAGCCTCACTGTTGTCAAGCGTGTTGTCCAGGGTGTGCTGGAGCACAAGGAGTTCAAAGCTACTCCTTCGTTTGTGAGGCATACTGTTCTTGTCAAGCTTACGCAGGAAGATGATGTGGCATGCCTCCACAAACAAGTTTATGAGTGGCAAGGCCACAAGGTTATCTTCAGGAAGGTTCATAGGATTGAGCTGCTGCCAAACGTCCTCGATGATGTTCATGGCAAGGTCTGTCTTGTGTCCATCCCAAATTAGATCGAGGCATGAAATAGTTGCCCCGGCTAGTGTTTAATAGTAGTTTGGATTGTGTCTAAATATCCGAACCTTGCCTATTATCGAGCCCTCTGGGGCTAGTACTCTGTTTGAATCTGTCTATGGGAACTACTGCTACTTTTGTGTCCCGTGAATCATGTGAGAACCATCCTAATTGTTGCTGAAACAGATGCATCCTCACTAGTTTTTTCATGAATATGGCATGGTAAGACATAAGTTGTCACGGTTTATCATATGAGCAGTGTGTGTTTGATTAAATAGAGTACTCGTTCGAGAACTGTGCGCTGACGTATACATAGGGTACGTAACGCTGGTTAAGTACTTGTAAACACTGTTGGTTCTACCCCACTTGTAAGCAGTTGTGCAAAACATGGCACATTGGCTCAGCTCGCTTCAACACTAGAAAAGTCGGCTATCGACCAGCTAACAATCAATAATATGTTGTTTGACATATAAGCAACTACGTATCTTGTTATAGTGGTTCATGCAGTTAACTAAGGCCACAATGTAAATTCCAAACATGCACACGCTAGTTCAACATTCATGTGGAGCATTCACATTAAACTCGGCTTCATAAAATACTTGAAAAGCATAAGTTAAGCAATTCTATACATCTCAATGATTCATAGAACATAACAAACATATACTAGTTCACGGCAAAAGACAAACTTGTGAGAAGGTTTAAAAATCAGGAAAAATCAAGCAAGGCTTCTCTGAGCAAAGGGCCTCCTTAGGCAGGCTTTAATTTCCTGGAGTTCACTCTGGTTTTTCTTGTTGCCACCATCCAGGGGTAGGTTCTCTCATTCCAGAATAACCAATTATAATTGTGTTCTCGGTTGGAATGCTGAACTGAACCATGTAGTGTACTGACCATCTAAACTTCTTGTGCAGTTCCACTAAATTTAAGCACCGCTATTTGCAGAAATAAGCAGACTACAATGCCTCTTGTCCGCGCACCTGTCCCAAAAACCTTCGTGCAGCTGTGCCAGCTAGTCCTTGGTCCATGGATGAATTGGGAGAAAGGGCACTCCCTACTAGGATGCAGTTGTTTTCGCTCGTCCCTGCACTGCAATCAGGAAGTAAAACGTATGAATCAGCTTCTTTTAGATTGCGTTGCTCATTCAACCTAGTTACTACCAATTTAGGAATACCTGGAAGACGGGTGTTTAGAGGACGGCAGCTAGGAATAGCAATCTCATTTTGTGCAGTTCTACTAAATTGAGGTGTGTACTTTTGATTGCGCGGATAGAAATGATATGGAGACAGACATCCCTGTTTGCGCAAATATGAAATACGGTTATTTAAATAGTGACAGTTATTTGCAGTGGCATATGATTAACAGCAGCATCTATTGTGTTATAATTGGCACTACATTGACAGTATGAAAGTGCCCTTAAGTAAGTAGCATCACATCACATCAACACTGCAACTAGATTAAGACTAGCCACAGTGGGAGTAACTTCAGCGGTAACAGCGAGTCCAACTCAGCAAATTTGCTTATGTCCCAATGCAATATGAGTCTATAACCTAATAAATGAAGCTTTGCATGTCACATGTCTGCATTTGTCCCATTTTTTATCTCCTCGGCAACATTTTCCTATGTGAGCACAGGAAATCTAGACCTGCTCGTTCTCATTTGCGTTGTCCCCCAACACCCCTCACTTTCTTTCCTTTTTCGACCAAGAGACATGTCCACTTCCCCCACCCTTTGCCATCCACCATGCTTTCTTTGCCTTTTCAGCCAAGAGACCGGTTGGGTAGCTAGTATCTACTACTTTCCCCTGTTTCCTCTTAGAACCAAGTCCTAGATTCATGCTACAGCTTTCCCACTTTCTTCCCTGTTTGAACAAACTCTTAGATTTGACTGTATGAACTAGCTTTACCTCTACTAATAGTAAAAGTCTAGGTGGCTTTGGAACAACTGATGGAAGTAGAAAAAGATCCACACGCAGCCACGTGGGGAGCTGGGCATTAGAGCAAGGCAAGTTTCAAAGGAATATATACCTAAGGGTCGTCGGCATGTGGCAAAGACGGCGTTAGGAGGTCGCATCTTGGCCATAATACCGCAGGGAGGAAGAAGAGGTCGGAGGCCCTCCCGAGCCGGCACTGTCTCGGAGAGAAGGGCACAGCCGCCGATCGGGACACGCGGGCAGCTGTTGGTCTCCTCCCTCGCCGGCGCCGACCGCGCGAACGATGCACCTACACCCCTGCCCCCGTTAAGGTGGCCCGATCGGATTTGT
Source organism: Triticum aestivum (assembly GCF_018294505.1). Classification (NCBI taxonomy): domain Eukaryota; kingdom Viridiplantae; phylum Streptophyta; class Magnoliopsida; order Poales; family Poaceae; genus Triticum; species Triticum aestivum. The sequence goes on along the minus strand of NC_057802.1, from coordinate 253,096,552 downwards.
GACCAGCCGTGAGCAGAGAGAGTGTGGCCACCTATGTCTTGCTTAGATCTAGAGAGCATGAGAGAGTGAAAGAGAGGAACCCTAGTAAAGCAAGCGTCGAGGCTCCTGCTTATATATATATATATAGTGGAGTGATTTTGTTGTACCAGCCGTTATTAAATTGAATACGCGCGAACCACTATTTTCATTTAAAGTTCAAGTAAAACTAAACTTGTTCAATAATGTGCCACCGCGTCCAGGACGCACAATACTGTATCATTCATATGCAGTCCCCGACCCTCCATCAAGTTGAAAACTAGACTAGTCAAAATGTCAATTGGGATGCCTCTTTTAAACAAATGCGCTCCTAGCTTCAAAAAAATGCGCTCCTACATGTAACCGCGAGTGGGTGTGAGCGAACTAGTGTGTGCGTGCACCACTTCTCTTCGTGAGAGTACAATATACTACGCCCAAAGAACGTTCGCCACAAGAGTAATAGTATAAGTGCGTGCGTGTGAGTTAAAATAAAAGGTGCACGACGTCTTTTATTTTTTTAGAAGTTCTGAGGGTAGGGTGTGAATAGCACATATGTGTGTGACATCTACCTACAGATGGACGGTGGGTGCGAGAGGACTAGGGAGAGTCGTGACTCGTGAGGGTGCGTGTGTGCGTGAGAGAGAGGGGGCATGTATCAATGCAATGCATGTGTCCGTAAATCATATCTGACAAACATTCGCCAAAAGCTGTTTCCTGACGAATGCCGTAAGAACCGTTAGATCGGCATCCGACAGTGTCAGTTTTTCCATGTCATTTAATAGAACGAACACTCCTCCGACACACAAATCTTCCACGTGAGTGTTAGCAACTACCGTATGTTCCTCCCTCCATTCCAAAATGTAGTGCATATAGCTTTATTGAAAATTCAAACCTCGCAAACTTTTACCGAGTTTTCGTATACCAAAATGCACATATAGAATACCCAGTATATATCATTTCATTCATCTTCGAGAGGTAAATATAAAGATGGGGGAGGAGTGTACAAAGAAAGACCGTCGTATGACCTGCAGCAATTTCAACCATCCTTTGGTGTGGAGGAATATCATAGGAACTCTTTATGATATGATTTTTATAGGATTTTTTCCTTTGGAGCCAATCGGTTCATAGGAACTGATTCATGTACTCCACATTTCAAAGGAAAATAAACATGATATCATTTTTGTAGCTTTAGAGCCACTTGGTTCATATGAATGGATTCCTATACTCCCACAATTTCAAAGGAAAAATAAACATTAGCATATATTCAATAGAAAAGTTCCTATGATGTGAACCAAATGAAATCTCTTTTATAATCCCTCCTCATAGGAATTGAGATACATGCCATCTCTAGATTCAATAGAAAAGTTCCTATGATGTGAACCAAATGACATCTCTTTTCCAAACCCTGCTCATATGAATTGAGAGATATGGCATCTCTTTCCCTACAACTTCCATGTATACATCTTCTCTATTCCTAAATAGCTAGTACAACCCACTAGTAGCTTTCTTCCTGGACATGCAACTATGGCACAAGAACACGTCATGCATGCAAGTCATAAATCACATTGTTTTTGTACTCTATGCATGCAAGCACCACATCATCAATCCGTGCATGTTACTCATAATTTATTTCTTGCATTAGATTTTGTATTGACAATGTATGTGTTGGTCACGTGCACACATATGTAGTTCGCATTCACATTTTTGTTAGAGATGTCATTATTTTAACTGCAATTCATTCTTTCTCTTTGTATTACATTTTCATTTTAAGCATACATTCACTTCTCATTAGTTATAGATGTTTTAGGAGGAACTTTTATGCATTATTTGGGTAGCAAATTTCACGCGGCCGCGGGTATATCAAAATGCGGGGCCCATGCGTCATTGCCTTTCGATCGATCCTACGTCCACAATTTTTTGTACTACGTCTATCTCCACTAGTCCCCGAACCCATAATGTTTGCCTCGTTCTCATAAAACCAAGCGGCCCACCTGTGTTAAGGCGTCGACTCAAACTCAATCCCTCTCCCTCTCCCGTTTACTAAGCCGTGGCCCCGCACGCCATAGTACTCCTACAAACCCTACCCGCCGCACGCATCATCGGTTTTCTTCAAGAGGACGAGGGAGAAGCGGACTTGTAGTGGAGGCTCCTACCCTAGGGTGCCCTAGGTAGCTGCCGCACTCATCATTGGTTTTCTCTTTTCTTTATGCTCTTGCGCCCTAGAGTGATATGATGGTTGCTTTGTCTGTCCAGCTTAATGCGGGAAAGGTGGGGCTTTGTGACTTGACCCCTCATCGCTCATTTACTACTACTACGGCGCTCCGACCGGGGTGCCTCCAAGTCCAACCGCTGCTCCGAAATGTAATTTGGTACATTGCACGTGGAACAATACGGTGAATGATCCACATGTCGGCCAAAGGGGTCCTGTTAAGTGTGTCACCATTTCATGTGCAGACTGACCCTGCTTGAGTTGCTACGCCAACACGACAGGAGAAGCCTACCACTTGGTTTTGCTCCTTAGTGAATCCCGACTATATTGATCCAAAAACATACTACCCCCTCCGTCTCGGTTTATAGGGCGTGCACGTAGTTCTAGGTCATCCATTTGAATATGAGTTACTATGTCACAAAAAGTATATCATTGGATTCTTAAGCGGATGTAGTTTCTAAACATATATTGTTCATCACACATATAGCTAGTTAAATTCTCAACCTAGAACGACGTGCATGCCCTATAAACCGAGACAAGGGAAGTAGTAAAAATGAGGTGATTTTACCGAGTGGTGGGCGGGGGAGCATGGCCTGTCATTCGGTCCCATGTGTCATGATGTACCAAGGCGATGCGCGTCCCTCTTGAGGCAAAACAAGGGCAGAAGCAATACGTGGTTTTCTTGAAGGAGATGATGGCGAAGCGGATTCAGCGAAGTGTGAAATAATGGTTGCCTCGTCCGTTTGGGAAGGTGCGGCATTGTGATTTGACGTCTCATTGCTCATTACTACTACTGGGGCGCTACGCTGGGGTGCGTCCCCCTGCTATTCTGCACTGTTATTTGGTGCATGAGACGTCGACCCGGTTGCTATATGTCCCACATGTCGGCGAGAGGAAGTACAGAATTCGTGAAAGCGAGCGTCTCCACTCTTTTAGTACGACAGAGGAGTACAAGACACGGCTTGGTTTTTGCTGCTTCGCGCGATCCATCGATACAAAACTGGACTAAAAAAGGCGAGGGCGGTACTTTTCCCGCGCGGCAGGCAGGGGAGTTTGGCATAGTCTGTTCGAGGCAACGAGGCAGGAAGGAAAACAAGCAAATAAAGGTTGAGCGACTTAGTTTTGGGAAAATCTGATTTTACGGAGTACGTACCCACTATGGAGGTAGTACAACTTACTACTCCCTCCTTTCCGGTTTATCGGGCTCATCTAAAAATTCGTTTTTCCGTTTTATAAGTCTCAATTCTACTAGTAGTACCATCACATGTTTGGATTTCGAGGTGCATTAAATCACCCGATGCAAGCAGTATGAAGAGAAAACTCACCAATGCATGTAGAAGTTCATGGAAATTTAGTGGTCATGCATGCATTCGTTGTAATTAATGCATCGGTAAACATAACTTCTTGAGAAAAACGAGCGTACTAATTACTTGTGCAAACTATGAAATTAATTCCACCACTCACCGTCTAGCTTGGTTGGAGAGATTTTGAAATTGAGCCATAAACCGAAAAGGAGGGAGTAGTAACATAGCCTAGGGTAGCTTGCTGCACCACGGACTCCAAGGAAATTGCTGTAGTACTACTCCTACTACTAAAAGACACATATTTCAAACAATATGATAATATCTCTAACCAAGGTAGGGACGAGGAGTAACGGAGGGAGTAGTAAAATTTTCTCCTCATCCAGCGAGCCACCGCACGTGTGGGCGAGCAAGCTTCTCCTCGTCCTGCGACTCTGCAAGCCACCACGCCCGTGGGTGGGGGAGACGGCGTATTAAGCAAGCTTCTCCTCGTTCTGCAAGTTGACGGAACACATCAAAAGTAATAGGTACAGAGCATCTCCTGTGTATAGAGCCTTGCCTCTAAGCTAGGCGCCACACGGTTTGCCTCTTATCAAATGAAAAAACCACAATGTATAGAGACTCTAACCAGCCTCTAAGGTGGGCCCTAGCAAAAATTTAAAAAGTATTGATTAGCAACACATTTGTCCAATCAGTACTATTTCTCTTGTAATCCTACTTTCTTATGCTTCCTAAGGCTGACAATTGGGACCAGATGGATTGTTACATTGTTAGAGGCAGCCTCTAAGGTTAGACGCGATACTAGCCAATTTTTTGTTAGAGGCACTTCATGCAATGTATAGAGGCCTGCCACTAAGAACAGAGAGGGCTTAGAGGAAACAAAAAGCATACGTTGTGGTTGCCCTAAGTGCCTACTTTCCGGTCTATATGAATCAATTTAAAATCCACAATGCATCCATAATAGATGCTGAGTGGTGCAATAAGTTTGTTACTTCCATAATTCGCAAAAGTACTGAGCATGTGAGATGGTGAATGGAGGTAGTATGATACCATTAGTACTACAGTTCTTTTGGAAGGGTTATAGTAGTCCCTCCCATTCACATGTTCACATTTCAAGATTCAATAAAAACGTTGCACGCAAGGATTAAGAGAAACCTCAGAATTGCATGTACTCCATCAATCCATATAGGGTATAAAATGCGTTTTGGAGGCTAACTTTGACCACATGTTAGAGAAATAATATGACATCCAACTTACACAAATCTTACCATCAAATCCATATGTGGTCATTATACTACTAACACATGCATGTGTTGCAATTAGTACATAGATACAGTAGTAAACACTCACTGTCTAGTGGTACTAGTAGTACTCTACACTACTACTACTATGAGGACATCCAACTGTGTCCCGGGCTCCTGGCAGAAGACCGCGGACACCGATTATTCGTTCATATTTAAATTTGTTTTCACATAGAAAAATATCTCTACTCTTACAAAAAACTGAGTTGGTGATGATGGTGTGCCTGCCATCTTGTAATATAGACCGTCTGATCTATATCTGACGGACAGAAAGCAAACTATGACAATTTTACAAAAGATACCCACACCTCTCTCCACATTTATGGATAAGGCCTTGCCTCGTTCATCCTTATCTCCCACAACCTCATTGCTGAGCAATTAAAAAAGGAAGTCTCTGGAACAATCTGACATGGTGGCCGCTGCCAGCGTCGTCCATCCCCATGCCTCCGCCCAGTCCGAGCACCAGTCACCACCACGCCCCACTCCTCCTCCTGTTATCTCTCATGTTTCGCGAGATATCATTTTTTCGATGAAATTCTCGAGATACCATTTTTCCGATAAAATTCTCGAGATATCATTAGTTTTTACACATGGGATTACTCCTGCATGGGTCAATCACAACAGGTGTTTTGTAAAAAAAATGCATCTTGATGTTCCATGCAATGCACGGGCATCTTGCTAGTCCATGAAAACAACACATGGAAAAATTCCACGGCGAACGAGGGATTTGAATGTGCTGGGAGGGATGGGGCTGGGAGGGGATATTTGGATCTTGCCCGGGGTAGCCAAAATATTGGCGACCCTTCTGTCCACCCGTGCCTTTGCCACCGATGAATGAGGAAGAGCTCGGGTGCTCATGCATCCTCCAGCGCACGCGTTGGAGACGAGCTCGATGAGCTGTGCTTTTTTTGCCCCACCACACCGCCCGAGCCGGCCGCAGACCGACCGACGACCCGCAAATTACGTCATCCAACCATAGCCGCACACATTCTGACAGCAACTCAACCAACCGGACGAAATTCATGCAAACCGGCGATATTTCATATAAACAATGATGGAATTCATATAAAATACCAGATTTTCATACAAACATGAGGGATTTCATTACTTCAAATCAACTAAATGGTGCTAGTCCTGAACAGCACAGGTATAATAATACCAACCTAAATGGTTGCCCGCCGATCCATTTGTCTTCCTCATGTCCGGAAGCACGATCACCGGACTGCCGGGAGCCCCGGGGGTATATGCTTCAGCGCAAAGGATGGCTCGCTTCCCCATTACTCAACTGACATCATTGGCTGATGCCCAAGAAGGAGGTGGAAGGGGGCTTCTCCGCTTCCGTGGAGCCCATTGTGGGGTCGACGAAGGTCCTCGCAACAAAAGGATCAAGCAAGACACCTGCTGTGTACGTCGATGTCGCCTCAGCGTTGGCCTTTATGCGACCCAAGCGGCGGTGGCCTCCCGTGTTCTACTTCTCCTTGATGATGGCGGCGGACGCGGAGGCGCTGGCCACCGACTCGTCGCTCTCCGCACACCCGGCTTCTGTCTCTGCTTGCATGGCATGGCCGCAGGCATCGGAGTCTCGGCCACATAAATGGGAGATGCGGTCACAGACGCGGGAGGCGCGGTACGAGGCGGCAGTGTGGAAGGCAGCGACGACGCCCGTGCTCCCCGCCGTGCCGACGTGGAGCAGCTCGCCGCTCCTCGTCGAGCTGGCCTGGAGCGGCGAGATGCCAAACCACGCGCCGGCTTGGGGCAGCAACTGGCTCCATCGGGCTAGGGTGCAGGTGGATCAGCGAGCTGCATAGCTCGTATCCGGTAGGCTCGGCGGGCCACCCAGCCGGCTTGGATGCCGGATAACTACTCTTCGTAAGCCATTGTCAGAGTGGACAAAATGGTGAAGGAGGAGATAGGGGAGCAGCGGAGGTGTGCGACTCTTGGCCGGCGTGTGGCCTCGTTTAAATAGGAGATTAAATAGACGGTGTACAGGAGGAGATCGTCCGGTGTTGCATTTAATGCTGGCACAGTCCTGAACGGACGTGTGTCCAGAGTGGGTTTCTCGGCTTCCACACGGGTTTCATGGAGGCATTTGAATGCGGCAAGGAGGCGTGTTTAGCCGGGCGTCCAACGAGCGACGCCCTCGACTCTGACGTACGACATCGCGCCGTTCTTCCACTGACGTGTGGGCTTGTTGGGTACCTGGCCTGCATGTCAGTGCCCCAACGTAGGCAGCGCACGGCAGAGGAGCTTTTGGTGGGCCAGGGTGGTCAGAAGCGGGCATTTCATAAACCGATGATTGTTCATTGAGTGTGACGTCGTCTATTTCATGTAGATAAGCCTACTATATAATGTTAGAGAATTTGAAAAATTTCATAGATACGTTGATAGCCCGTTCGGTACGTTGTGATTCATAAAGACCGCTGCAAACATCAATGTTCTGCTTATCACAGATAAGATTGATTAATACCCGTAACAGTCCATGTCCTTAATAAAGGGTGCATGCACATATAGGTTGAGCGTGTGTCTTGCGTCGTGTGATGTGTGCATGCATGCGTGCGAGTGTTGCGGGCGTGCATGTATACGTTTCAGTGTTGCATGCATGTGTGCATGCGTGCGTGTGTACATGTCAGTGTTGCACGCATGCATGGTTGCGTGTGTTCATGCGAGTGTTGCGTGCGTGCATGTCTACGTGCGGGGTGAGGCTACACGTCAGTCGACTGACTTTTTTATCTCTGGTCAGTCCATTTTCCAGCCGTTGGATACGAAATCAAGGGCCTGCAGTTCATCTTCAACCTCCACCCCTGAGTCGCCAGCCACAACCGACCGAACCGCCGGCCCCCACCGCCCGCGGCCGGTGGCGCTGCCGCGCCGCCCCGCCCGCCCCGAAACCACACCCCAGCGTCGGTCCGCCGCCTCCCCGGCCATCCCTCTAGGCCCCCCCGTGCCGAGCTTTTTCTCCGGCGATCCCCATGCCACGGCCCCACCACCGCCCCCCACACCGCCGGCGACCACCGCCCCCACCCTGAACCCTAAGATAGATAGTGGGGTACCTCTCCGGCGAGCCCCCCTCCCCGCTGCGGCTGGTTCTTCCTCAAATCTGGCGAGCCCCCCCCCCACCCCCTGAAAATCGACTGACCCAAAAGTCGATTTAGTCGACTGAAGTGTAGCTAAATCGGTACGTGTGAGTATTGCATGGATGCATGCGGGCATTGCGGGCGTGTTTGTCCGCATGTGTGATGAGTTTGTATTCACCACAATGGCTCGCGCGTGCGTGCAATTAAAATGGCTGGCTCGGCATATCATCACAAGTGAACCTTGTCCGCTGTGGTTAGGGGGCGTGGGCTGCCAACCAGAGGTCTCATGACTTTGAATCCCCACCAACCACAAATTTATTACCATTTTTGTCTTTCATGTATGTGCTAACGGGTGGGCCCTATGGTAATGTGCACAGCTGAATGTGGACCAGTGACCGTATAATCAGGACATGCATTTTTTAACACAGTACAGATGCAAACGCTCATATATACGCGCAAACACTCACCGCTATAAGCGCACACACGCAGACCCTACCACTATGAGCACCTTCGAGAGAGTGAGCCAGCATTTGATCTTGAGATTTTACTAAGTCACCATAGGTGCCTCGTAGTCGAGGGGAACGTCTCCTCCCACTGAACGCACATCGCCAGAAAATACTGAAATTAATCCGGGATAAATGCGAGCACCAGGACTTTAACCCTGGTGGGCTGGGGAACCACTGTCCTCCTAACCATCCAACCACAGGTTGGTTAGCACCACAAAATTTATATGGTGACCGTGATGATCTTATTCCGAAGTCCAGTGACCATATCGTGCTTTCGCTTCAAGTACAATGACCGTAAGTGTCGTCAACAAAATACGGAGCACGCTAATGTCTACTATGCAACTTTATTCTTGTAGACACGTGTTGGGCCTCCAAGCACAGAGTTTTGTAGGATAATAGCAATTTTCCCTCAAGTGGATGACCTAAGGTTTATCAATCCGTGGGAGGCATAGGATGAAGATGGTCTCTCTCAAACAACCCTGCAACCAAATAATAAAATGTCTCTTGTGTTCCCAACACACCAAATACAATGGTAATTTGTATAGGTGCACTAGTTCGGCGAAGAGATGGTGATACAAGTGTAATATGGATAGTAGATATTGATTTTTGTAATAAGAACAATAAAAACATCAAGGAACGTATTGATAAAACAGAGCACAAACGGTATTGCAATGCTTTAAAATGAGGCCTAGGGTCCGTACTTTCGCTAGTGCAATCTCTCAACAATGCTAATATAAATGGATCATATAACCATCCCTCAAAGTGCGATGAAGAATCACTCCAAAGTTCTTATCTAGCGGAGAACATAAGAAGAAATTGTTTGTAGGGTACGAAACCACCTCAAAGCTATTCTTTCCGATCGATCTATCCAAGAGTTCGTACTAAAATAACACCAAAGCAAATTCAGATTCATTATACTCAATCCAACACAAAGAACCTCAAAGAGTGCCCCAAGATTTCTACCGGAGAAACAAAGACAAGAATGTGCATCAACCCCTATGCATAGATTACCCCAATGTCACCTCGAGAATCCCCGAGTTGAGTGCCAAAACATATATCAAGTGAATCAATATAATACCCCATTGTCACCACGGGTATTCGTATGCAAGACATATATCAAGTGTTCTCAAATCCATAAAAGTATTCAATCCGATAAACGAAATCTCAAAGGGAAAGCTCAATTCATCACAACAAGATAGAGAGGGGAAAACACTATATGATCCGACAATATTAACAAAGCTCGCGATACATCAAGATCGTGACATCTCAAGAACATGAGAGAGAGAGAGATTAAACACATAGCTACTGGTACAAACCCTCAGCCCCGAGGGTGGACTACTCCCTCCTCATCATGGTGGCCGTCAGGATGATGAAGATGGCCACCGGTGATCATTTCCCCCTCCGGCAGGGTACCGGAACAGGGTCTAGATTGGTTTCTCGTGGCTACAGAGACTTGCAGCGGCGGAATTTCTGATCTAGGGTTCCCCCAAGGGTTTTTGGAATATTTGGGAATTTATAGGGAGAAGAGGGGGTGCGGGAGGCCACCAGGGTGGGCACAACCCACCAGGGCGCGATTGGGCCCCAAGCGTGCCCAGGTGGGTTGTGCCCCCCTCGGGGCACCCCTCTGGTACTTCTCTGGCCCACTGGATGTCTTCTGGTCCAAAAAAATCTCCAAAAAGTTTCGCTGCGTTTAGACTCCGTTTGGTATTGATTTTCTGTGATGTAAAAACAAAGCAAAAAACAACAACTGGCACTGGGCACTATGCCAATAGGTTAGTCCCAAAAAATGATATAAAGTTGCTATAAAATGATTGTAAAAAATCCGAGAATGATAACATAACAACATGAATAACTCATAAATTATAGATACGTTGGAGACGTATCACACGCATCAAATACAATGTCCGTTAGTGTCATCAACAAAATACGGAGACGTATCGTGAGCTAGATACCGTATGATCACCACAAGAATGTATACAGTGACCGTAATGAGAATATTCTGAAGTCCAGTGACCGTATAGTGCTTTCACTTGAAATACGGTGCCCGTCGCGCGTGAATGTGTCAGGGGCATGCATACTTTTAGAGGGCCGAGAGATAGTTTGTGCGCGTACGTGAAAGTGGTGTAGAAAAAGGGGGTGTCCGGTGAAGGCAAGGAGAGAGATGCCCTTCGTTTCTCTTTCCCGTGACTAATATTTTAGGAGAAAATATAAACATTCACAATGCAAAACAAATATTATTGGATGCACCATGCAATTAACTTTCATGTATAACATTGTACTATTGTATATGCTTATTTTCTTAGTGGCCGATTGCGTGGGGGGTGTGGTGGGCACATCATATCTAGTTGTGGTGGGTCAACGAGAGGACTGATGGGTCGATTCCATCATGCGCCACATAGGTTTGACCGAGACGCATTATACGAAGACCCATGTGGAGGACTCGGCATACAAGACGAAGCTACCAGAGTCGTGGAGGACTCTATCCCTACTGATGATAAGCCGACTATATATGATTTGTAACCCTAGCCCCGAGTATGTTGTAGAAGCCGGGGGCTAGTTCGTTGATAGTATACACACACGCACAATGCCTGGTATTCACGTGTACTTTCTACACACCCTATCACAAATATATAGTACCAGGAGTAGGCTTTTTCCTCAACTGCAAGGGCCCGGACTTGGGTAAAACTTTGCCTCATATTACCATCCAGCCAAACAGTCAGGGATATGCTATCGAATGATATGATGGAATCATATCTGCCAGCTACTAAGAGAGAGGTGTGTGTGTGTGGGGGGGGGGAATGTGTGCGAGAGAGGCCTAAAGATAATGTGCATGCGGGAGACACGTAGGCACATATATGTGCCTATAGAGGGTTAGTAGAGACCGTGCGTGTGTATATATGCATGTGAGAGAAATAGTGTTTTCCAACTGAGATTAGTGAAAATAGTGGTACATAGTAGTAAGAAAGAGAGAGGGATATAAATAGAGAGAGTGTGCGTGAGACACCCCGACACCCCGGGAGAGATTGTGAGCATGTGTGAGAGAGAAATGTTGATGCATATAATGTGTGTGCGCTTATGCGTTAGATAGAGAGATATATAGCGCGTGTGTGAGAACAGGCCGAGGCATAGTGCATCTACGTGTAAAAGGCGATACTACGCATTAAATTAAAATATAAATGGCATTATTATTTTTGGATGAGATCATGAATTTTGTAATTTGCGTATGAACGAACATCAGTCTATCAGACACCCATACTCTATTGAATTCTAGCATGTGCATGTGTTTATTTCATATTATCGATCCATAGAGTGAGAGTGGTTTGAAATCCATACAATGCATTGCTTTTGCAATTCATATATAAACATTAATTAGTGCACTCCATGTTGTTAGTGTGAATCACTTTATACATTTCTCACTTACATGGATACATTCCAAATTGCTAGCTACGAAATAGAATACATGGTGAATTCAACATAAAGGGGGTTTCGAAGATTCGAATTCATAGGAAGTGCATTCATCTATTTGAATCTGAGATAATGGCATTTGTAAATCAGATCTAAAAGGGGGCATCAATCTTTGTTGTGCGTTTGAACATGCTATATATTCATACGCATGTCTAACTATTTTTTTGCAACCAAGGAGATTATATCTGGAACCATGCATGAACTAAGGTAAGTTGCATATTTTTTAATATATACTCGTGTACAATGTATATTCAAATGTACCCCCTCATTCCAAAATAATCGTAGTTTTAGGATTTTGAAGAGTCAGGATTTGTGAAGTTTGAAAAATCCTGAAAGTTCAATGCAAGAGAACCGAAAACGGTAATGCTTCTGCTCCCAAATATTGAACGAAGCACCAAATAAGCCTCTGGTCACCCGAAACCGCGCGAGACTAATGTTTGGTGGTAGGAAATTACTGTCCTGACTCTGGCCCGTCTAGCCTATCGGCCCGATGTCCAAAGGTCTAAACCGGGGTAGGTTTGTAACTTCACCAAGACGCCAGTCTCAACCGCCTCCGAGAAGCATTCATATGCCGTGGGCGCCAAACACCCATGCGCTCGGCCGAAATCTATCCCACCCACCATTTGGGACACCTGAGATTACTGTCCTACCCCCGACCCGCAATATGTCTGAAATTTTAGATGGGGGCAAAATTCGTAGCTTTCCCCAAATTTCAAATAAGCGCGTCCCAAACTGAAACATTGTTCCCCCTCCCTCTGTTTCCCCATTCATACTCCGTGGGCGCCAAAACGCCCTCTCCACCAGCCGCGACACCCCAGCCTCCTCCGTCCTCCACCCCATCGCGCCCAATCCGCCGCCGCCTTCCTCCATCACGCTAGAGCCAGTACCCCGACGTCGTCGTCCAACGCAACCGCAACCGCAATGCCCTCAAGGACTTAGCAGCTAAAGCCGAGGTAGAGATGCCTCCACGACGCCGACGTAGACGTGCCCCGTACCAGAACCACTTCGACCACGCCGTCCTACGCGTCATCGTTGTCGCTCCACTGTCGCAGCCGTCCACCGCACCGGAGCTGTTCCCGCTACGCCGTCATTCGCCACCTCGGATCTGGTTCCCCGCCGCCGATAGATGGCCACCGCACCACACTCAACAACTTGGCCTTGGGTTCGTCCAAGGCTCCATCGTCCTCCACAACTTCTCGTTTCCAGCGAACCACAAGAAGATCGTTGGAAAAACAGAAGGAGGACACCGCACTGCCAGCATAAAGAGGTACTCCTCTTCCCTTATTCGTGCAAATCTTATGTCTTTGCTCACACCGTATTCATCCCACGAAAGAAATTAGGTGAACGCTTCTTACTACATCTTTTTCGTGATACTAAATGCACAAGGTTTCCTCCCATTTACTATTTCACCTTGGCTAGAGGTCAGTAGCCCGCCTGGATTTCAATTCAGGGCCAGTTGATTCGCGATTAAAAGAAGAAGCACCCGCTTAGGCGCACGGAGCACCTAGTCCGCCGGGGAAGCGGCGCATCGGTGTCTATCATAGGGGTGTGGGGCGCAGGAGCTGCTTGCGCCCGATCTGGAGGTCGGCGGGGCTTGAAGGGATGGCCGGGGGTTGGTGCCAAGCATGGCGGTGCGGTGAGGTCGAGGGGGCGGAGACAGGGGACTGGGCCGGTGGTCGCTGGCGTTTCGAGGAAGATCGTCAACACTGACTGGCAGGAGGTAGATGAAGGCGATCTGCCCGTTCTTTGTACATCAGAATGTGTAGAAAAAATGGACTGACCTATTTGTTTTCAGTCGACTGTTATTTTCATAGGACCACACCTTGTGGTGTGCTGGAGGAGCATCTACATTTCCCAGCCATCCCTGTGCTCATATTTCAAAATCCTAGAATCTAGTAATTTCGCGTGCCATGCATGTTGTAGAGCTATCATATGTCTCCCATCATTTATTTCTCACTGACCTGCTATCTGCTACTTTTACACTGTACTACTTGTGCAAACACTTCACCCATAATCACACTATTGTTTTTTTATGCATGGGTATTTCAGACTCTGACGCAGTGTTGATGAATACACAAAAGAAAAGACAGAAGTCGCTCCAGTGTAATTCGAAGATAAGCACTAAGCGTTTCAGCGCTCTAAAGGGTGTAGTGTCAGCAGATGGAGACAATAAACGTAGCTCTGCAGTTGATGATCTCAATTGCCACACACAACCATCCTTGGTGCTTGCTTTAACTTCGCGCTGTCAAATGTGGTTGCATGTTGCATATGGTGACTAGCTTGTATTGCTTCCAATTTGGTTAAATTGAATCTGCTTACTTTACACATTATACCTTTGATAATGACATGCCTTCCTGTTTTTGATACATACTACATATGTCTAATAACCATGTTCGTACATCAAACTAATGCTCTTTTGTATCCCTCATCAATCACTTATGATGATACAGTCACCCTAGTGGGTTACTGTGAGACGTGCTACTTGTTTAAAGAGTGCAGTATCATCCTCCCCACATGATTCTCAAGAAACAGCAAGGCTAAATGAAGATAGTCAACGTAGCTCTCTAGTTGATGACCGCAATTCCCCTACACCACCATCGCAGGTGTTTGCTCTTACTTGGCAATGTGATATGTGGTTGCATCTTGCATATGGTGTCTACCTTGTAATGCTTCTAATTAGGGTAAATTGCATATGCTTAGTTAACACATTATACCTATGAATACGACATGCCTTCCTGTTTTTGGTTATTACTACGTCTTTCTATTAACCATGTTCTTACATCAAACTACTTTTCTTGTGTATCCCTCATCAATCACTTCTGACGAGACACCTTCAAATTGACAATGTAATATTAGTTGTATCTTGCATATCATTTCAAACATGTATTGCCTCTAATTTGTTGAAGTGCCACTTATAATGAGACACATCTAACTTGGTACAGTGATTTTGGTTGGGTCTTTCATATGGTGTCTAGATTGCATTGTTTCCAATTTGTTGAAATGCCTTCTGCTTAGTGTTTTTCGTACATATTCCATCCTCCTACAATGTGGTTGCCTTACATAAAAGTTGTGTTCGTCAGTATCATGCATCAACGACTTGGAAGTGTGAATTCCATTCCTTTTTCTTGTGTGTTTACTTGACAATGCAAAATCTAAAAGGATGAAGGCAGGGAATGATGGTGGTCCTCTGGAGCAATCGAAACAAATGATCTCTGCAGGTTCTCCTGCTACTCCTACTGCAGTGCAAGTTCCAAATCTCATCTCCCCTACTCCACAACCCCAGGTGCTTGCTCTTACATGGCAGTGTGATATCTGGTTGCATGTTGCATAAGGTGCCTAACTTGGATTGCTCCAAATTTGTTAAATTGCATCTCCTTAGCTTACACATTATGCATGTGAATATGACACGCCTTCCTATTTTTGTTACATACTACATCTACTGTCACACCATGTTCTTACATCAAACTACTGTTCTTGTGTATCCTGCATCTATCACTTATGATGAGACAGTCACGCCCGTGGGTTAGTATGAGATGCGCTACTCTTATAAAGAGTGCAGTTCCATCCTCCCCACATGATTCTCAAGAAACAGCAAGCCTAAATGAAGATATTGAATGTACCTTTGTAATTGAAGACCGCATTTCAACTACACCACCATCGCAGGTGCTTGCTCTAACTTCGCAGTGTGATATGTGGTTGCATGTTGCATACGGCGGCTAGCTTGTAATGCTTCTAATTAGGGTAAATTACATCTGCTTAGTTTACACATTATACCTGTGAATATGACATGCCTTCCTATTTTTGGTACATACTACATCTATCTGTTAACCATGTTCTTACATGAAACTACCTCTCTTCTATATCCTGCATCAATCACTTACGATGAGACACCTTTATTCGTTGCATATTGCATATTATTTCAAGCATGTTGCCATGTATTTCTTCTAGTTTGGTCAAATACATTTATTAGGCCACCTTTTAATTTGGTAGTCATATTGGTTTCATCTTTCATATGGTTTCTAGCTTGCATTGCTTCTAACTAGTTCAAACACCTTGTGCTTAGTTTACACTTTATACATCATACATGTCAATATGTCATGTCGTCCTATTTTTCATACATATTCCATCCTCCTACCATGCGGCTGACTTACATGAAAGTAGTGTTCGTCAGTATCATGCATCAATGAGTTCTGAAGAGAAAATTTTATTCCTTTTTCTTGTGGGTTTGACTTGACAAGGCAAAATCAAAAAAGAGGAAGGAAAAGAGTAAGGAAGGCGATGATGGTGGTCCTCTGCAGCAACGTAAATGGAGTATCTATACGGATTCTCCTCATACTGCTAGTGCATTACAAGTTCCAAGTCTCCGCTCCCCTACTCCACCATCCAAGGTGCTTGCTCTAACTTGGCAGTGTGATATCTGGTTGCATGTTGCATATGGTGTCTAGCTTGTATTGCTCCTAATTAGTGTAAACTGCATCTGCTTAGCTTACACATGATATGTGTGAATATGACACGCCTTCCTATTTTTGGTACATACTATATCTGTCTATCACACCATGTTCTTACATGAAACTACTTTTCTTGTGTATCCTGCATCAGTCACTTATGATGGGACACCTTTAAGTTGGCAGTGTGATATTGGTTTGCGTCTTGAATATGATTTCTAGCATGTAGTGCTTCTAGTTTGATGAACGCCACCTATGACGAGACAGTTTTAACTAGGCAGAGTGATATCGATTGCACCTTCCATATGGTGTCTAGCTTGCAATGCTTATAATTTGTTGAAATGCCTTCTGCTTAGTTACCACATCATAGGTGTGAATATGCCAAGCCGTCCAGTTTTTTGTACATAATCCATCCTCGTATCATGACTTTGCCTTTCATCAGAGTAGTGTTCATTAGTATCATGCATGAATGAGTTCTGAAGAGCGAATTTTATTCCTTTTTCTTGTCGGTTTGACCTCACAATGCAAAATCAATAAAAGCGGAAGGAAATTGGTAAGGCATTGGACGATGGTGGTCCTTCCGACCAACTAAAACGGAGGGTCTCTACAGATTCTACTCTGCCATCCTCCCAACAAGATTCGCAAGACAACGCAAGGCTAGACAGTCAACGTAGTTCTGTAGATGATGAGCACATCTCCCCTACTCCACCATCACAGGTGTTTGCTCTAACTTGGCACTATTATATGTGGTTGCATGTTGCATATGATGTTGATGTCTGCTAGAACTACGTCGGTATTTCCCCAAAGAGGAAGGGATGATGCAGCACAACAACGGTTGGTATTTCCCAGTGATGAGACCAAGGTTATCGAACCAGTAGGAGAACCAAGCAACACTACGTAAACAGCACCTGCACACAAATAACAAATACTCGCAACCCGGTGTATTAAAGGGGTTGTCAATCCCTTTCAGGTAACGACGCTAGAAATTGGCAAGAGGACGGGGTAAAGTTGTGATAGATTGGATAAATAGAGCGCAAATAAAATAAAGTGCACCAAGTTAATTTTGTATTTTTGGTTTAACAGATCTAAAAATAAAAGCAAATAAAAATAGATCGCAAAGGCAAATATAATAAAGAAGAGACCCGGGGGCCGTAGAAAAATAGCAAGCGGTGGGTAAACAAATTACTGTTGGGCAATTGATAGAACTTCAAAAAATCATGACGATATCCAGGCAATGATCATTATATAGGCATCACATCCAAGATTAGTAGACTGACTCCTGCCTGCATCTACTACTATTACTCCACACATCGGCCGCTATCCAGCATTCATCTAGTGTATTAAGTTCATGGAGAAACGGAGTAATGCAATAAGAATGATGACATGATGTAGACAAGATCTATTTATGTAGAAATAGACCCCATCTTGTTATCCTTAATAGCAACGATACATACGTGTCGGTTCCCCTTCTGTCACTGGGATCAAGCACCATAAGATCGAACCCATTACAAAGCACCTCTTCCCATTGCAAGATAAATAGATCAAGTTGGCCAAACAAAACCCAAATATCAGAGAAGAAATACGAGGCTATAAGCAATCATGCATATAAGAGATCAAAGAAGACTCAAATAACTGTCATGGATAAAAAGATAGATCTGATCATAAACTCAAAGTTCACCGGATCCCAACAAACACACCGCAAAAAGAGTTACATCATATGGATCTCCAAGAGACCATTGTATTGAGAATCAAAGGAGAGAGAGAGAGAGAGAGAGAGAGAGAGAGAGGAAGCCATCTAGCTACTAACTACGAACTCGTAGGTCTACGAAGAACTACTCACGGATCATCGGAGAGGCACCAATGGGCATGATGAACCCCTCCGTGATGGTGTCCACATTGGACATGGTGTTTCTGGAACTTGCGGCGGCTGGAATTGATTTTCGTCGACTCCCCTAGGGTTTCTGGAATATTGGGGTATTTATCGAGCAAAGAGGCGGTGCGAGAGGCCACAGAGGTGGGCACAACCTACCTGGGCACGCCTGGGCTTCCAGGCATGCCCTGGTGATTTGTGCCCCCCTTGGGGCACCCCCCAGGTGCTTCTCTGTCCCACTAGATGTCTTCTGGTCCAAAAAAATCCACAAAAAGTTTCGCTGCGTTTGAAATCCGTTTGGTATTGATTTCCTGCTATGTAATAAACATGCAGAAAACAGCAACTGGCACTAGGCACTATGTCAATAGGTTAGTACCGAAAAATGATATAAAATGACTATAAAATGATTGTAATACATGCAAGAATGATAATATAACTGCATGGAACAATAAAAAATTATAGATAGTTTGGAGACGTATTAGCATCCCCAAGCTTAATTCCTGCTCGTCCTCGAGTAGGTAAATGATAAAAACGGAATTTTTGATGTGAAATGTTGCCTAACATGTTCATCACATATTCTTTTCTTTATAGCATGGACATTTGGACTTTTATATGGTTCAAAGCAATAGTCTAGTTTTGACATGATAATTTCAATACTCAAGCATATCAACAAGCAACCATGTCTTTCAAAATATCAACGCTAAAATAAGTTATCCCTAGCCCATCATGCTTAATCATTGATCCATTCATGAAACACACTCGCATATTAGCTACACCCAATGCTCAAGTACGATCATAGTGCCCCTTAGTTGGTGCTTCATAAGAAAAGATGGAGACTCAAATTAAAAATAAAAATTGCATAAAGTAAAAGAAAGGCCCTTCGCGGAGGGAAGTAGGGATTTGTAGAGGTGCCAGAGCTCAAAGCGAAAAAGATAGAGATAAAACATTTTGAGAGGCATAATTTTCCCACCAACGAAAACGACTTAGTTCCCAACACTTTCCATGCTAGATATATCATAGGCGGTTCCCAAACAGAAAATAAAGTTTATTCCTTTTTCCACCATACTTTCACTTTCCATGGCTAGCCGTATCCACGGGTGCCTTCCATACCAACACTTTCCAAGGAATTTATTATTTGACAACATAAAGTAAATTCATTTTTCATTTCAGGACTGGGCATCCCTAATACCTTTCGCCTTACTTTCGTGCAATGACAAGTGAATAAACACTCAACGTGAGAATAACACATCTAGCATGGAAAATATTGGCCACCCCTCACCGCCTCGTGAGCGGTACGAGCACACAAAAGAGAAATTTATTTTGAAAATTAGAGATGGCACATACAAATTTGCTTAGAACGGCAAAAGAATGCCGCATATAGTTAGGTATAGTGGACTCATGTGGCAAAACTGGTTTAAAGGATTTTGGATGCACAAGTAGAGATCATACTTAGTGCAAAATGAAGGCTAGCAAAAGATTGAGAAGCGACCAACCAAGAAACAAAAAGTCTCATAAGTGAGCATTAAGCATAATTAACACCGAATAATGCACCATAAGTAGGATGTAATTTCATTGCATAACTATTGACTTTCGTGCTTGCATATGGAATCACAAACCTTAACACCAATATTCCTACTAAAGCATAATTACTCATCAACATAACTCACATATCACATCATCATATCTCAAAAATATTACAAGGAATCAATTTATTTTGTCCAATGATCTTCATGAAAGTTTTTATTATATCCTTCTTGGATATCTATCACTTTGGGACTAATTTTCATGTGTTGCTTTTGATAAGCTCAAACAAATATAAGTGAAGATCATGAGCATAATATTTCTTTCTCTCAAATTAATTTAAGTGAAGCAAGAGAGAATTTCTTAAAAAAATACTAACTCTCAAATAAATCTAAGTGAAGCATGAGAGCATTTCTTCAAAAATACTAAAGCACACCGTGCTCAAAAAGATATAAGTGAAGCACTAGATCAATTCCATAGCTCATAAAGATTTAAGTGAAGCATAGAGAGCAATTCTAACGAATCATGGCATAATTTTGGCTCTCTTAAATAGGTGTGTCCAGCAAGGATTCATGACTCAAAACAAAAAGCAAAACTAGCAAAGACTCATATCATACAAGACGCTCCAAGCAAAACTCATAGTATGTGACTAATAAAAATATAGTTCCGAGTAAAGTATCGATGGTCGTTAAAAGAAAGAGGAGAAGCCACTCGGGCATCCCCAAGCTTAGTTGCTTGCTTCTCTTTGGATAATATCTTGGGATGCCATGGGCATCCCCATGCTTAGGCTCTTCTTACTCCTTATTCCTTCATGCATCGTAACATCACCCAAAACTTGAAAACTTCAATCACACAAAACTCAACAAAACCTTCGTAAGATACGTTAGTATAAGAAAGCAAATCACTACTATAAGTACTGTAGCAAACCAATTCGTATTTTATTCTTGCATTATATCTACTTTATTCCAACTTTTCTATGGCAAAAACTCAAAGAAAACCATAGGATCATCAAAACAAGCACACAATGCAAAGAAAACAAAATCTGTCAAAAACATAACAGTGTGTAGAAATCTGGATATTTCGAATAGTTCTGTAACTCCAAAAATTCTAAAAAAATAGGACCATGTGAGAAATTTCTATATTAATGTTCTGCAAAAAGAATGGGTATTTTATCACACTTCTGTGATTTTTAATAATTCTGTGACTGGCGTGCAAAGTTTCTGTTTTTTAGCAAGATCAAATCAACTATCACCCAACATAATCCTAAAGGCTTTGCTTGGCACAAACACTAATTAAAACACAAAAAACACAATCATAACTGTAGCATAATTGTGCAAACACTCAAGAACAGAAAGCAAAAGACAAAAATAAATTTTATTCATTGGGTTGCCTCCCAACAAGCGCTATGGTTTTACGCCCTTAGCTAGGCCTAAAGCACAGATCTACATTTTGTTATCCTTCTCCTTAATTTCCTTAGAGGAATTTTTGTCATGAGGTTTTGTAAAAACAACATAAAACATATTATCCATAGAAACTTTAGCACTATTAAGTTGCTTATCATCATAACCCCTTTGATTTCCGGTGACAATCCATGAATAATGTTGATTAACATTGTTGAAAACTTGTTGGATTACATCTAAAATGGGGACTTCCTTTTTAAATTCTCATCAACTTTTGATTATCCCCAAGCAAATGTCTTAACGCATAATCACTATTGTAAATAATTTCATCTATCACAGGCTTTTCATGATTCATACCACAAAAATCAAAGATGTCCCTAGCTTCCCGTATTATGTAGTCAAATTAATTCATAAGAACAAGAGTGACCAACTTTTTAGCTTTAGGATTCTTTATAACGGGAAGCAAAGTAGGATGAGTATGTATAAATTTACTTTCAAGTTTCAGAACTAGTGGTGAAATAGCTTCCGCATAAGATCTAGTCCTTCTAAGTATAGGAGCATCATCAAGACTTAAATTTCCAACACAATTTAAAAATTCTTGTATATGTTCTTTCCCCATAACATTCCCTTGCCCCAATATAAAAGTTTTAGCATCCAAATTGCCCATCATCTAATGCTGCCATACAGAAATCACTCATGATTGCAAGCAAAGGATAGATCTGACAAGAAAACGGCGAATGAAAAAGAGGGCGAATAAAACGGCAAATTTTTGTGAAGCGGGGGAGAGGAAAATAAGAGGCAAATGGCAAATAATGTAAATTGCAAGGAGATGAGATTTGTGATTAGGAACCTAGTAGATGTTGATGATGTCTCCCCGGCAACAGCGTCAGAAATCCTTTTGATGTCTGCTAGAACTACGTCGGTATTTCCCCAAAGAGGAAGGGATGATGCAGCACAGCACGGTAGGTATTTCCCTCGGTGATGAGACCAAGGTTATCGAACCAGTAGGAGAACCAAGCAACACTATGTAAATAATACCTGCAGACAAATAACAAATACTCGAAACCCAATGTTTTAAAGGGGTTGTCAATCCCTTTCGGGTAACGGTGCCAGAAATTGGCAAGAGGACGGGGTAAAGTTGTGATAGATTGGATAAATAGAGCGCAAATAAAATAAAGTGCAGCAAGGTATTTTTGTATTTTTGGTTTAACAGATTTGAAAATAAAAGCAAATAAAAATAGATCACGAAGGCAAATATAATAAAGAAGAGACCGGGGGGGCGTAGATTTCACTAGTGGCTTCTCTCGAGAAAAATAGCAAACGATGGGTAAACAAATTACTGTTGGTTAATTGATAGAACTTCAAATAATCATGATGATAACTAGGCAATGATCATTATATAGGCATCACGTCCAAGATTAGTAGACCGACTCCTGCCTGCATCTACTACTATTACTCCACACATCGACCACTATCCAGCATGCATCTAGTGTATTAAGTTCGTGGAGAAACGGAGAATTGCAATAAGAACGATGATATGATGTAGAAAAGATCTATTTATGTAGAAATAGACCAATCTTGTTATCCTCAATAGCAACGGTACATACGTGTCGGTTCCCCTTCTGTCACTAGGATCAAGCACCGTAAGACCGAACCCATTACAAAGCACCTCTTCCCATTGCAAGATAAATATATCAAGTTGGCCAAACAAAACCCAAATATCGGAGAAGAAATACGAGGCTATAAGCAATCATGCATATAAGAGATCAAAGAAGACTCAAATAACTTTCATGGATAAAAAGATAGATCTGATCATAAACTCAAAGTTCATCGGATCCCAACAAACACAGCGCAAAAAGAGTTACATCATATGGATCTCCAAGAGACCATTGTATTGAGAATCAAAAGAGATAGAGGAAGCCATCTACCTACTAACTACGGACCTGTAGGTCTACAAAGAACTACTCACGCATCATCGGAGAGGCACCAATGGGCATGATGAACCCCTCCATGATGGTGTCTACATTGGATCTGGTGTTTCTGGAACTTGCGGCGGCTGGAATTAATTTTCGTCGACTCCCGGTTACTGTAATATTGGGGTATTTACAGAGCAAAGAGGCGGCGCGAGAGGCCACCAAGGTGGGAACAACCCACCTGGACATGCCTGGGCCTCCAGGCGCACCCTGGTGGGTTGTGCCCCCTCGGGGCACCCCCCCAGGTGCTTCTCGGGCCCACTAGATGTCTTCTAGTCCAAAAAATCCACAAAAAGTTTTGCTGTGTTTGGACTTCATTTGGTATTGATTTCCTGTGATGTAAAAAACATGCAGAAAACAGCAACTGGCACTGGGCACTATGTCAATAGGTTAGTACCAAAAAATGATATAAAATGACTATAAAATGATTGTAAAACATCCAAGAATGATAATATAATAGCATGAAACAATAAAAAATTATAGATACGTTGGAGACGTACCAGATGTCTAGCTTGTATTGCGTCTAACTTTGTTGAATTGCATCTGCTTACTTTACACATAATGCCTATGAATATGACACGTGTTCCTGTTTCTAGAATATACTATATCTGATCACACCATGTTCTTACATCAGACTACTGTTCTTGCATATCCCGCATCAGTCACTTATGATAAGGCACCTTTAAGTTGCCACTGTGATATTGGTTGTTTCTTCCATATGATTTCTAGCATGTACTACTTCTAATTTGTTGAAATGCCAGACTGTTTGAACTTGGCAGATTGATATTGGTTGCATCTTTCATATGGTGTCTAGCTTGTAGTGCTTCTAATTTGTTGAAATGCCTTCTGCTTAGTTACCACATCTTAGGTGTGAATATGGCACGCCGTCATGTTTTTCTTACATATTCCATCCTCATATCATGTGTTTACCTTTCATCCGAGTAGTGTTCGTCAGTATCATGCATGAATGAGTTCTGAAGAGCGAATTTTATTCCTTGTTCTTATCGGTTTGACTTCACAATGCAAAATCAATACAGCTGAAGGAAATTAGTACGGCAGTGGATGATGGTGGTCCTTTGGAGCAACTCAAACAGAGGGTCTCTATAGATTCTACTCCGCCATCCTCCCAACAAGATTCGCAAGACAACACAAGGCTGGACAGTCAAGGTAGCTGTGTAGATGATGAGCACATCTCCCCTACTCCACCATCACAGGTGCTTGCTCTTACTTGGAACTATTATATGTGGTTGTGTGTTCCGTATGATGTGTAGTTTGTATTGCTTCTGATTTTGTTGAATTGCATCTGCGTAGCTTACAACTTATACCTGCAACAATCACTTACCCATAAGACACATTTAACTTGGGAGTGTGATGTAGGTTGCATCTTGCATTGTCTTCTAGCTTGTACTGCTTCTAATTTCTTGAAATGGCACTTATACGACGAGACACTTTTTACCTGATAAAGTGATATTGGTTGCATGTTCATATGGTGCCTAGCTTTCATTTCTTCTAATTTTGTTGAAATGCCTTCTGCTTACTGTTTTTCATACATATTCCATCCTCCTATCGTACGTGTGAATATGCAATGTTGTCTTTTTTATATATTCCATCCTCCTATCATGCGCTTGCCTTACATCAAAGTAGTGTTCGTCTATATCATGCATCGACCAGTTATGCAGAGTTAATTTTATTCATCTTCTTGTGGTTTTGACTTCATAAGGCAATATTAGAAAAGAGTATGGAAAAGAGTAAGTTAGGGGATGTTGGTGGTCCTCCGGACCGACGCTAATAGAGACTCTCTAGATTTGCCACTGCTACTGCTAATGCAATTGAAGTCCCAAGTCTACATGATGAATTCATCTCCCGTACTCCACCATCGCAGGTGCTTGCTCTAATTTGACAGTGTGATAATTGGTTTCATGTTGCGTATGTTGTCTAGCCTGTATTTCTTCTATTTTGATTAAATTGCACCTGCTGAGTATATACGTTATACATGTGCATATGACATGCCTTTCTGTGTCTAGAATACACTTCATCTATCTATCATACCATGTTCTTACATCAAAGTACTATTGTTGTGTATCCCGCATCAGTCACTCATGATTGGACGCTTTTAACATAGCAGTTTGATAGTGGTTGCATCTTGCATTGATTTCTAGGTTGTACTGCTTCTAATTTTTTGAAATGCCACTTATGACAAGACACTTTTAACTTGGCAGAGTGATATTGGTTGCATCTTTCATATTGTGTCTAGCTTGCATTACTTCTATTTTCTTGAAAATCCTTCTGCTTAGTTTACACATCGTAGCTATGAATATGTCACGCCGTCCTGTTTTTCTTACATATTCCATCCTCATACGGTTGTATTACATCAAAGTATTGCTTGTCTGTATCATGCATCAATGAGTTCTGAAGAGCGATTTTATTCTTTTGTGTTGTGGGTACGGTTTGACATTGCAAAGTCAGAAAAGAGCAAGGAAAAGAATATAGTAGGGAATGGTGTTACTCGTCGGGTGCAACGGAAAAGGATCCGCCCTCGAGATTCTGATGGTACTTATAGTCTAGTAGAAGGTCCAAGTCCACCGGCTAAATCTACAAACATAGTATCACCTGCTCCACCAGCTGCAGCATTCGCTTCAACTGTACCGGCATCTCAACGAGTTACTCGTTCGTTTGCTTCGCAACTGGCCAGTTCCCAAGCTGCCTTCACACCTAACACTACTTCCGAAGCACTGCTGACACAACAGGACTTGGAAAGATCAGATGAACCTCATGAGCATCAACACCTAGACGGTACCTGACCGAGTCAAGTTGCAGTTGCATGCTCCTTTATATGTACTCTCACAGTTTGATGTGCACTAACACTTTCCATATTCATTGTTGAACTAGCTCCACGGCGCAAGCAGAGACATACATTAGGGATAATTCTTGACAGATTAATGAAATGTAAAGGAGGAAGAATGGAGATCCATTTTGAGGCGGGTTTAAAAAGGCCACGTGATGCTACAGAGTCAGCCAAGTTAGTATCAGAGGCAGCCGTTGCCGTTAGGTGTCATGCACGTATCCTCCCAACGTGGATCCTGTACAGGAATGAGAAAGACGATACCGAGTTTAACACCTTCCTTGACCATTTATCCGTAAGTAATGTTATTCATCGCAATTTGTAATATTGTCTTGCTCTGTCCAGTACTTTCTAGCTTCCTCCTAATAAGACTCACATTCTTTTTTCAACAGATGAGGTTCAAGTTGGATCCGAAAGATGATGCAACTAAATAAGCATGCACTCATGTTTTTCAGTTTGCTCTGCGATAGTATCGGTATCACCTTAGAAAAACTCACTTTGAAGGCAAGGCTAACAATGAAATCGCCCAAACATCTCCAGTGGAATATATTACAGATGAAGACTGGACAGCCCTTGTTAAACACTGGTCTGATCCAAAGTATCAGGTAGGGTATATGTATTTGATCAGATCACATATTGAACTTGTATTTACGTATGTGCCTTACAAGTGTATCTTGTTCTAGGCTAACTGTTTGAAGAACAAGACAACCCATTCTAAAGTAAAAATTCGAACAGACAATAGGATCTCGTAGCTATATTGCACACTGCAAGGCTCTTCTAAATAGCTGCTACTTCCTTCTTTTTTCTGTGCCATATTATCGTATCTATATTGACATGTTCCAAATATAGAGGAAAGCCCATGTGGACCAAAAAGAACCTAAACCGAATGCAGTGCAAATCTTCAAGGATTGCCACACTAGCAAGATGAAGGGCATGAGCACAGCAGTTCAAGCCGCTGTTGTAAGTCCTTACTCCTCCTGCCTTTGAACTGCTTGTTACTGTGACGTGTTCATTTAACTGCTTGGTTTGCAGCCAATTCAGTTACTCTGTTCACTTTTATACACAGTTGTCTTAACATATCATTTCACCTTACACGGTTTAAAAGAGATGAAGGATATTCTTTTGGTCTTGATCTATAATCTAGTTGTGATGTTCACGTGCCCACACAATGATACAATAGCCTGTTTGTTTTATATCTGTTTGCCCATGATCTGAATGATGTCATACTATGTTCCTCCTACTTTAAACCATGTCTCTTTATCCTTACATGTTCATCCTACAATGCATGCTAATGTATTACAGTAGTTCACCAAAATAAGTTATGTATAAACGTGAAACCTACTTTGTTTGTTTTTGCCTCATTAGTAACTTATCTGGTACACTAATCTACAAGTTCAAACTTTCAGCAAGCTATGGAACAAATGATTGAGCAACCACAACCACCTGAAGGTGACGAGGCTACCATAGGCACAATGTCACCTCTTGCTGTAGTGCGTCAGTATCTCTCCACTAACAGTGCAAAAAAGCACCTTCCTGCATAATTCTGGGTTGGTTGTCAAGGTAACCTCAACCAAATCGCCTACTGAACAAAATCTTTCGGCTAGACAGAGTGATATATCTGTGCTCTAGACACAAGTCCAATCCCTAATGGACTTCGTTTCGGAAACAAGAATAGTGGTTGACAAATGTCGTTAAGATATGAATGGTTTTTAAAGCAGACTATCAGACATTTGCTTTGTTGTTCAAGAGCAATGGCGGAAAAAGGGGACGATCATGCTACTCCATTAGATTCTACAGCCTGAAATATTAGCACTCAGGTCAAATGATATGTGCTTCTATACATCTGATGGTGCTTTTATCTACAAGGACTGTAAACTTTATGCCGGCATGCCTTTTGTTGTATGGCTGGAATTTATTTTGTTGTGATACAGCATTTATCGTGCTGCCAAAGGCTGTAGAAATTACGACGCTATTTTTGTATAGTGTAGGTTTATCTTAGTAATGTATTCGGCTGAAAGCTTCGTAGGAGCCCAACGTGCCAACATTCGTTAGGCCCATTCCAATTGGGCTAAAAATGATTATGGGTCGTAATTTGCATGTAGCCCACTAAAAATATCTGGGCCTAAATCAGCCTAAGCTTTCATATTTTTGGTAGGCCTGTGCACCTAGTGGGCCTTTAACAGGCCTAAACATAATTTGGTACCTCAGTAACAATAGGCCGTTAACATGTGTAAATATCTCGAGCCCATAAATAACATGGGCCTTTAATAGGCCGAAAGTGAGATTGGGCCCTGATTGTGCCAAATAACCCACTGGTCATTAGCAGGCCGAAATGTATCTCCGCTCGTGGTGGCCCATTTACAATGCGAATCGTTCACAGGATGATATTTAGACGGGTCGTAAATGCGCCGACCAACTACACGGGCCTTTAACAGGCCGGAAGTTCTTTCGGGCTTTATTAGTATCAGTTTTATATGGGCCGTTAATAGGCCGGATGTGAAGTTGGGCCACATATGGCCCATGGATTTCGTCCGACGTTAACAGGCCGAAAATCACAACAGGCTGGAAGTGGCCCAAATCTACAATGGGCCTCTAACAGGCCGAATGTCAGACATGGCCGAATATGACCCAAATCTTTCACGGTCGTTTATGGGCCGAAAGTTTCAAGGGCCAAAAAATGGGCCCAAATGAAGCAGGACCTTTAACAGGCCGGAAACACACCGGGCCGTAATTCGGCCCAAATACTTAGCAGACTGTTAACGGGCCAGAAGTGACCATGGGCCGCGATGATGACAAGTTTAGAACGGGTCGTTGACGGGTCGATTTGACAATAGCCATACGGGCCTTAACTGCAAATGGGTCGTCTGTAATTAGGTCGTTAATAGGCCAGCCCACTAATTTTAACTGAACCGGCATTTTAACCTAAATGGGCCGCTATTGGGCCTTGCCATGTGTCGACGTATCATAGGCGCCTCCTATCCATTGGGTGGTTGACACCTGTCCTTTTCGGGTGCTGACACGTGGTTGCTATAGCCAATGATAATTTTACACGTGGAAAATCCCCATTGGTTGGGTCTATTACGGGTTATCGGATCCAAATCGGATCCCGATAGCTTAACGGTGACCCGTTACGGTGGATGCCACGTGTCAGTTACCCTTGACGAAAGCACTTCCATGAAGCGTGATTTATCGTCATGATCCTTGATGATAATTTTGGTAATGTCATGGAACACTTCTACGATAGCACAGGTATGACTATCTTGATTCTATCATAAAATCGTCATGGATGTACATGCATGACAGAAAACATGACCTACTGTGACAAACACGTATCATCACGAAAGTGTATTTTTTTGTAGTGAGGGGGCGCGCCCTGGTGGGTTGTGCTCACCCAGGGGGCCCCCTTCGGTGGTTCTTGGCTCCATTATTTTTCTTTATTTATATAAAAAATCCTCGCAAAGTTTCGTTCCAATCCGAGAACATTTATTTCTGCACAAAAACAACACCATGGTATTTTGCTGAAAATAGCGTCAGCCCGTTTTAGTTTCATTCAAATCATGCAAACTAGAGTCCAAAACAAGAGGAAAAGCGTTAGGAAAAGTAGACACGATGGAGACGTACATATAGCCCCCACACAAAATCCAACCGTTACACGCATTTGACCCAACTCGGTCAGACCGAATAGAAACTCGGTGAGACCGATTTAGTTCAAAATGTGAACGTTAGGAATCTCAGTGGGACTGACTGGAACAACTCGGTGGGACCGATTGGAACAACACGGTGGGACCGATATGCTAGGGTTAGGGAAAAAGCTCATCTCAGTGAAGCCGATTGCTTGAACTCGGTAAGACAGATTTCAGCAAAGAGCAAACAGAGAGTTGGTCAAGCAAACTCGGTGTGACCGATCGCTCATTTTGGTGAGACCGAAATGTTACAAAGGGGAAACAAAGAGTTTGCAGGGCCATCTCGGTGAGATCGAGATCCGTATCGGTGTGACCGAGGTGTTAGGGTTTCTGGCAGTGGCTAGGTCAAATGAACTCGGTGGCGCCGGATAGAAGATTCCGGTGGGGCCAAGTTTGACTTTGGGTTTTGGACATATTTGGAAATGAGAAAGTGGTTGAGGGATTTGGAGCAATATCACTAAGCATTTTGAGCAAGTAGTACATTAAGCAACACCTCATCCCCTCTTAATAGTATTCACTTTCCTATGGACTCAATGTGATCTTGGATCACTAAAATATGAAGAGTCTTGAGCTTTTGCCAATATGTGTCCTTAGCATTTTGAGGGGGTTCCGGATCCTCTTGTTTATGCCACGCCATTGTTGAACTTGTCTGAAATACACTAGATAGAAGTATTAGTCCAACAAGAGATATGTTGAAATTAATTACCAAAATCATCCAGGGAGCACTTGTGCTTTCAATCTCCCCCTTTTTGGTAATTGATGACAACATACATCAAAGCTTTAGATTTAAAGATATGCAGAGTAATGGGTAAAGCTTTGGAAAGACATGTAACATACGTAAGCTCCCCCTACATGTATGCAATCATGTGAAGATAGAATGTAAGAACATGTGAATGCATAAGCATGACAAAGCAAGCAATGCATAAGCATGACAAAGAAAGCAATACCTTGCAAAAAAAGACAAAGCAAGCAATGAGTTACATGTATCTTGGCTATATGCATTAGAGCAAATGATGTGGTTAGGGAGTGTACCTCCATGTTCATGAGTCCTTGCAAACAATATGTACATTAGCAAGAGATCATCATGCACATGAGTGTGATGCATATACTTACCTTGTGGTCTTGAGCTTGCTATGGAATAAGTGGACTTGAGAAAACAGGGTTAGATAACACAAGAACACTCTAATTAAAGCAATTTCAAGAAACCAAAAGATGTCAGTGGGAACGACACCTATGGGATCACTGGAATCCCTTCTACGGTCGGCGGGTGCGGGGTTGTGAGAAGAGCAGGTCCAGGAGCCAGCACAAAGATCGTTTACCCAGGTTTGGGCCGCAAGGATGCGTAATACCCTAGTCCTGCTTTTGGTGGATGTATTCAGTGTTCTTGAGCTATCGAACTAGCTACGGTGGCTGCGTAGTTCCAAAGAGCCGAATCCTTCTCCAGTATGCCCCGGGCCTCCTTTTATAGTCGAAAGGGGCTGCCACAGTGGCATACCGGACGTGGAAAGGTCTACAGTGCGCAAGCTTATCACCTGGCATTAGGGGACAAAACGCATTAAATGCGCTACTTAGGTGTCCATTAGCTTTATCGGGGACGGGAACGAGGCCCGCCCCGTCCGTCGCTGCTCCGTCTCGCTTCGACACGCGCCCAGGCCAGCGATGCATGCGGTGCCATGTAGGCAGGCATGCTGCTGAGGTAGCGCGGTGGCAGGTGCTTCACGAAGATCTGCATTCCACCATGCAGGTGCTTGCTGAGTCGGTTTGGAAGCCGCGTGTTGCTACGAGGGTGCCTGCCCAGCTGGTTGGGCTGGCAGCTGCATGCAAATGGCGGTGGAGCCTTGGCTGGTGCGGGCCTGGCAGTGGCCCCGCTGGCACCCTCGGTAAGGGCCTTGCTGGGGGCCCGGCAAGAGTCTTGCCGTGGCGTCGCAGTTGTCCCCGGCAAGGCGCCTGCCGGGGGTCTTGTGGATCTCCTCGGCTAGGATCCCGCCGAGGGTCACCGTCTTCTGGTCCTCATCTGATCTTGTGTGTTTATGATCTTGACAAAGATCTACATGCCACCACGGGGGTGCCTCCCGAGCCCTGGTTTTAATGTGATTCGTGGGGTCGGAAATCGTGGGCTCAAGGGAGGCTCGCTCTGTAGGCATCGGGCAGGCTGCCCCGGCAAGGCCCTTGCCGGGGCTGCAGAGGCTGCCTCGGCAAGAACCTTGCCGAGGGATTCTACCTCACCTCCTTGCCCTCTTGTGTTCCTGGTCTTGGTGTTGCCCTGGCCGTCTTGTGCTTTGGCTTCTTCCCGGTTTCCCTCCTCTGTTCTGCTTAGCGTGGCCGTGGGCGCGGCTCTGACTATCCGTGCACAAGTAAAGGGGTACAAAGGAGTGCCCCTACTTTATTACACCGACAGGAGTCCCCGGGCCTGGGCCACACATAAGCGCGACACACTGTTGGGCCAGGGCCAGAACGGTGCGCGGGCAGTCGGGACGAGATTTTACCGCAGTAATTTTTCGCCCGCTGCGCTTCCCCACGACCCGCGTTGAACGCGCGACGTGGAGGGTTGAGCATGATGTGGGGGTCATGCGTGGGGCGGTTCTCACACGCATGCGTCATGTCGCAGTTAATGGGAAAAGAGGCGGCCCGCGCCTTCCCCGTAAAGAGGAATAACCGCGGGCACGCTGCTCATTTACCCTCCGTGCCTTCCCCAATCTCGGAACCGCCATCCCCTTCTCCTTCCTTCGTAAGTCTTCGCCTTTGCTCACCGCCGCTGTGTCTTCGATGTCTTCTGTCCCTTGCTGCCCGCAGCCGCCATGGCACCCAAGACCAGCAGAGGCAAGGGAGTGGCCAAGGACGCCGGGACGAGCGAGCCGCCGGAGAGCGAGTTGGCGGCGTGGCGGACGCAGCTCGCCTACTTCCCCTCGATGGTCGACGTGTTCGAGCTCCGGGACTGCTTCAAGCCCCTATTGGGGTGCAAGACGGGGGGGGAGACGACGGGGCATCCAACCACGTGTTTCATCCCCGCCAATTGCGCCGAGGCGCCCCGAATCGGTACCCGTTCTTCGTCGATTACTTTTCTTGCGGCCTTTCCCCCTTTCTTCGATTTCTTCAACGATATCATGCACACATTTGGCTTCCACCTTCTGCATTTTACTCCAAACGCCGTGGCGTGCATGGCTGTGTTCGCCCACCTCTGTGAGGGCTTCGCTGGAGTTCTTCCCAACACGGCGCTCTTCCGCCATTATTTTTACCCCCGCATCCAGAAGGGAGGCGCCATTTCTGGCTGCATCACCTAGATCCCAAGGTCCAACGGGACGTACCCGGAGGGTGCCCAGAAGGAGAGATGGGAAGAATGGCAGGGCCGGTGGTGCTGGATTGAGGAGGACGATCCACAGGAGTTCTGCCGGGTCCGCCAGGCGCCGCCGGTCCGCAGGAACGACTGGGGCGACATCGACGCCCGGGACGACAATCTCGAGATCGCCACCACCAGGATCCACCGCCTTACCGTCACCGGGCTTACCCTGCAAATGATTGGGGCGGATTTCCTCCGCCGCCGAATCGCTCCTCTGCACAATAAGGGGAGGCCGACCTGGCTTTTCCAGAACGCGGCTGACATCATGAGGCTTCGCCCCGGCCTCAATCACAACTTCATGGTGATGGGGCACGCTCACTTCTGCCAGGGGATCTTTCAGCTCGACGTGAACCGCGAAGGCTGGGCCGAGAGGTCGGCAAGGCTGCGAAGGCTGGCAAGGTCGTCAAGGGGGCCTTGTTTGGGTTGCCGGCGGGGGTGGTCCCGCTGTGCAACAACTCGCGCCAGACCGATATCATCGCCATGATGCCGGACTGCAACACGCATGGTCCCGTCCAAAATTGGGCCCCGCCGCCGGAGGAGCAGGTGCAGGAGTTCTTTGATGGCTTGGCGGAGGTGTACGTCCGCAATGAGCCGCTGCTTATCCAGGACACCACTCAGGCAGAGCTGGACTATATCGCCGCCAGGGCGGTGGAGGCGGAGCTTGCCAGGCAGGCCGGCAGTGCTGGCGGTGTAAAGGACGAGGCTGTGGCGGCCGCGGAGAAGGAGCTTGCCCAGTGGGTGGAGTCCGCTGGGGAGGCCAGCGGCGCCGGCACCGGGGCCCCTCTTGTCGAAGATGTGGTCGACGAGTCGTCGGAGGAGGAGGCCGAGGCTGTCGACCCTCCGGCCACGGGGAGAGGGCGAGTCCTGCGGCGGGCCACCTCTGGCGAGCCGGTTCGGCCCGGCAACGTCGTGCAGCCCCGGCAAGCTCAGGAGGCGTCCGCGCGCCAAACGAGGGACGCGGCTGCGAAGAAATTGGTGAAGGCCGCGGTGGCGAATGAGAAAGCATGTGCCTCCTCTTCATCCAAGCGCGTCCAGACTCCGCCCTCCTCCCCTCCTCCGGCAGACGTTGATGCGGAGGTCACCTTTGACTTCGGGTCCCTCGGCCCAAGGAGGAAGAGGAAAGCAGCAGAGGAGGAGGTGGAGGACGAGTAAGTATCTTGTCCCTTTCTGTCATCTCCGTCTCCTTGGATCGTGCCACTTATCTTGATTCGTCTTCATCTTTGCAGGGATGCGGAGACACTGGCCCAGAGGGTGAAGAGGGCCAGGGCTTCGGCGAGCGGCCCGCCCCTGGCAGGGACTTCCGGTACACCGCTGGTGGTGTTGAGCAGCCCGGATAGCAGCCCCCGGCACAGCCCCCAGCGTAAGTTCACCACTCACCCCTCGTCGACGTGTGTTGGGGGCACGATCTCTTGGTGCTGACCTTGCCGTGGTTGAAGGAGGAGGACAGCAGCCGGAGGAGCCACAGAGGGTACCCCCAACACGCCGCCCCCATCAACCACGCCGCCCCGAGGGGCGTCCCCGGCAAGGGCGCCAAGCACCGAGCCCATGCACACGGAGGAGGAGGAGGAGAACCCCAGCGTTGGTGGCTTCGCCTCGGCGCCAAATGTTGGCGGGGAGGGGACCTCTGCTTCCCAGCCCGGCACGGGTAAGTCACTCGCCTTCCGTCCCTGTTCTTTTTGAATCTTGGTCTTGGCCTCGTCTCATCCCCTTCTCGGTATCCAAATCCCCCCTCGGCGGACCCAGAGGACATAGACACCATCATCGAGGACGTCGCCAAGGCCGCTGAGGCAGAGGCCGAGAAGATCACCGCCGAGGAGGTTGCCAAGGGCGCTGCTGACGGCGCCGCCAAGGGGCCTGCCAGGGAACCCGGTAAGGCTGTTGCCGAGGAGGCCAGCAAGGGGCCTGCCGGGGAGGCCGGCAAGTCTGCTGCCAAGGAGGAGGTGGTCGATGACTAGCCTTCCTCCTCCGCTGCCTCTGGCTCCTGCAGGTATCTGAAGGTAGGTGATGACCTTTTCGTCCACCTTCTAGGGGCGTCGAGCTCCAGGGCACCCGTTAAGGGAGAGGTGTTCGACAAGGAGGTGCTTGCCGCCGCCGGGCTTGAGGTTGTTGACGAACCAAGCACCGGTGGCGGCGGTTCTCAGGAGGAGCGGCTTCTCCAGACCATGGGCGCCAATTTCCGGAAGCTCCAGGAGCTCCACCGCGCACGCCTGGACAAGGCCAAGTCCAGGATGGCAACGGTGGACGAGGCGGAGGCGGACCTCAAGGTGCGCATCGCCGAGACGCAGACTGGGTTCCGCTAGGCTTGTGAGGAGCTGAATGTCGCCCAGGGTGAGCTGGCCAAGCGTGACGGGGAGCTCACCATGAAGCGGGCCGACATCAAGAAGGCCCAGGAGACGGCGGAGAGCTTGGCCGCCGTAGCCGAGGCCGCTCGGACCCAGCACCAGGCCGCGCTAAACTCCCAGGAGGAGGACCTTGCCGCGCGTGAGGAGAAGCTTGCCCAACGCTCTGCGGCAAGGATGAAGAGGTGAAAAAGCTCGTCGTGTGGCGGACCCAGGAGCTGGAGCAGAGGCACAGAGAGGCGCTCGATGCCCAGGCTCTGGTTCACGCCGGCAGGGTGAAGGAGCTGGAGGTGGAGCGGGACGAGCTGAAGGTCCAGGCCCTAAAGCTGTCCAAGGAGAAGGACACGCTCAACGGCGCCCTAACGAAGGCGCAGGGCGCGGCCATCAGCAGGGCTGGGGAGCTCTCCGAGCCAACAACTCCATTAAAGACCTCAAGCTGAAGCTGGAGGGTCTCGAGGGGATGTTGTCGGAGAGCAAGGCCCGGGAGGAGACCCTGACCAAAGATCTGGAGAACAAGAAGCAGCTGCGGAAGAACGAGGCCGCCAAGCACAAATACTTTGTGGAGGGTGAGAATCGCTGGGTCGGCCGCCTTGAAGACGTCACCGGCAGGATCACCACGCAGCTGGCCACCATGGGGATGCCAACTGTGAGGTACGCTCCGGATCGCAGCACGACTCCCAACGCCAGGCTGACCGTGTTTTTTGAGGGTGTCCTTGGAGCCCTGGAGCATTTCCACTCCACCAGGGCGACTTTCCTGGCCAATGAGGCCCGGAGGCTTTGCCGGGGTGCCATGACCAAGGTTCTCACCAAGGTGGCATACTGGAATTCCAACCTCGACTTCGATGCTGAGCTGGAGAGCTTGCCGGAGGGTGTGGACCTCGCGCCGCTCAAGGAGCGTATCAAGCCCATCATCAATGGCATCGATGGAATCCAGAGGATAGAGGGCCAACACCGAGACTAGGCACCCCGCTTCTTATCATCGCTGCAGGTTCAGGACCAAGACAATTTCTATCTTTAGTTAGAACCGCAGCAACAATTGATGTAATATAACTCTGCAGTACTTTTGAATCAGTGCATGTTATTTTCCTGTTCAATTTCTTTCTCTGTATATCCACCCTACGTTAATCGGGTAGGCTTGCCGGCGTGTAACCCAGGGCGCGGCGCCTCGAGGACGGATCCTTAATAGCCTGCCGGGTGCGCTTGCTGCCGGGCGAACCACCTTACCGCCCTCAACGCGGCCGCTCGAACTGTCGAGCTTGACTCGAGTCAGAATCGAGAGCGTTGCCAGTTGCGGAAGGCTACCCTGCCACTCTCGACGCGGCCGCTTGAGCTATTGAGCGGACTCGAGATAGAACAAGGGCGTTGCCAATCGCGGGAGGGCCCCTTTGCGTGCAGGTTTTCCATACAAAGAACGAGATCTCCGAGGGGAATAACCTTATCTAAAAAGGAAATATTTAAAGTCCGGCGTGACTTAGCTTTCCTATCGCCGTCGGTGTCCTTCGCGCTTGCAGGCGATGTCATCCTCTTGGCCGTCTTCTTCTTTAGAAGCCGTGGCCACGAGAAACTACTAGGCTGGCTGCGAAACCAGATTCTCACGACTGCGCCACCCCTACCTGGCGCGCCAAAGATGTCGGTGGGAACGACACCTATGGGATCATGGAATCCCTTCTACGGTCGGCGGGCGCGGGGTTGTGAGAAGAGCAGGTCCAGGAGCCAGCACAAAGATCGTTTACCCAGGTTCGGGCCGCGAGGATGCGTAATACCCTAGTCCTGCTTTGGTGGATGTATTCAGTGTTCTTGAGGTTTCGAACTAGCTACGGTGGCTGCGTAGTTCCAAAGAGCCGAATCCTTCTCCAGTATGCCCCGGGCCTCCTTTTATAGTCGAAAGGGGCTGCCACACTGGCATACAGGACGTGGAAAGGTCTACAGTGCGCAAGCTTATCGCCTGGCATTAGGGGACAAAACGCATTAAATGCGCTACTTAGGTGTCCATTAGCTTTATCGGGGACGGGAACGAGGCCCGTCCCGTCCGTCGCCGCTCCGTCTCGCTTCGACACGCGCCCAGGCCAGCGATGCGTGCGGTGCCATGTAGGCAGGTAGGCTGTTGAGGTGGCGCGGTGGCAGGGGCTTCACGAAGACCTGCATGCCACCACGCAGGTGCTTGCTGAGTCGGTCTGGAAGCCGTGTGTTGCTACGCAGGTGCCTGCCCAGCTGGTTGGGCTGGCAGCTGCATGCGAATGGCGGCGGAGCCTTGGCTGGTGCGGGCCTGGCAGTGGCCCCACTGGCGCCCTCGGCAAGGGCCTTGCCGGGGGGCCGGCAAGGGTCTTGCCGTGGCGTCGCAGTTGTCCCCGGCAAGGCGCCTGCCGGGGGTCTTGTGGATCTCCTCGGCTAGGATCCCGCCAAGG
Organism: Triticum aestivum; assembly: GCF_018294505.1. Classification (NCBI taxonomy): domain Eukaryota; kingdom Viridiplantae; phylum Streptophyta; class Magnoliopsida; order Poales; family Poaceae; genus Triticum; species Triticum aestivum. The sequence continues at coordinate 253,058,866 of NC_057802.1, read as the reverse complement.
GTCGCCGTCTTCTGGTCCTCATCTGAGCTTGTGTGTTTATGATCTTGACAAAGATCTGCATGCCACCACGGGGGTGCCTCCCGAGCCCTGGTTCCAATGTGATTGGTGGGGTCGGAAATCGTGGGCTCAAGGGAGGCTCGCTCTGTTGGCATCGGGCAGGCTGCCCCGGCAAGGCCCTTGCCGGGGCGGCAGAGGCTGCCTCGGCAAGAACCTTGCCGAGGGAGTCTACCTCACCTCCTTGCCCTCTTGTGTTCCTGGTCTTGGTGTTGCCCTGGCCGTCTTGTGCTTCGGCTTCTTCCCGGATTCCCTCCTCTGTTCTGCTTAGCGTGGCCGTGGGCGTGGCTCTGACTGTCCATGCACAAGTAAAGGGGTACAAAGGAGTGCCCCTACTTTAGTACACCGACACAAGAGTACCAAGACTGGGATGACATGTAATGATTGAGTACTAAGTACTTCATTTGGATATTGACATGTACCCAAAGATTTAAAAATATGCAATGAATTCAAAAGATTTTCCTCCCATAGACATGGACTCTATCTCCCCCTGAATCTGATATTGGATATTGGGTGAAGGTAGGGTGAGAGAAAATCAGAGCAAGAAATGGTACAATCAACCAAAATTCAGAGTAACAAGAATATTAGCAATAGCTAAGATCAAACATGTTGACATGTCTTTCCCCTCTTAAAGACATGTGACTTCTCTCCTCTTTTGTCACCAAGCATCTGTAGAAGAGCTTTGATAAGCTTTGATGGTCTCTCTCCCCCTTTGACATCAATTTCCAAGAAGGGCAGTTCTAGATTATGAGTCAAATAGGTGGGGTCCTCGAGAGTCTCTGCAAAGCAACAGGTGGTCTGAGATGTTGATAGAGGATAGAATAATTGAGTGGAGCTGAAGAAAATAGGCAATAAGAAATGGCAAAACATTTTCTCAGAGTTGAAATCGGTGACGCCGGTTGTTTTCCATCGGTGATGCCGAGTTACCAGAGTCACAAAAAGTCCAAATCGGTGAGACCGACTCAGTCCATGCCGGTTGTACCGATGAACATTATACAAGGGGTCCTTGCATTTCGGTCGAGCCGATAGGTTTGGATCGGAGGAACCGAATTCAACTTAGAGTAAAGATTTTGTCAATTCAGCTCACTTGGTAAATGAAATTTCACAAGGATTTGCAAGGAATTGATTGAAAGATTTGCAATGAATTAACAATAGGGTAATAGAAGAAAATCAGAAAAGAGATCTAGATGAAGTTTTTTAAAAGGGGAAACAAAATAGCAAGAAATATATGCAAGAACACAAAGTAAAGGAGCAAGGGAACACTAGAGACCTTCATCTAGAAGGGGTTGGCGACAAAGTCACCTATGTTAGAGTATATTGGCTGAGGAGTCAAGTGATAGCACTTGATCGTAGGTCATACTCATCGTTTAAGCTCAAAATGGGGTTACCATTTTTCGTTTAAGCATTTTTTATGTATTCACATCTCATTGAGTTGCTTTGACTCATTACTTGGGGCAAAGCTTCTCTAAGATGGAATGCCTTACCTTGGGTTGTGGTGTTGATCTTGACCATGTAATCGAACTTGTGTTGGGTGCTCAAGGTTGATGTTGTCCATCAAGAGTTGGGAGCACCACTTGGAGTTTGAGTTCATCTTCCTACATGGGTTAGTCTTGCAAGGAAAAGCACTTGTGTATCCAAAATGACAATCATGAAAATTGATACCAAATGAGAATTCAAATATTGAAATTGTCAAAGGATATATTGAGTGCGTTCATGCTTCCTTGACTTCAACAACCATATAGTAGGAACTTGGTGATGTACAGATTGCTCAAAATGTGAGTGACTTGCAGTCTCTTGGATTTGGGCTCATCCAAGTACCTATAAGGGTTAGATAACATGCAAGGGTACAAGTATAGATCCAAGACATATGATCATCATCATAAGAGAAATATCAAGGGTTAGTCATAAAAGGCTCATGCCTTGCATGTATCCAAATGGAGTTTCTACTCCAAGTTTGAGGTGTCAATGATGTTCAATTCACCTCTCAAATGGTAAAATACTTTCTCATCAAGCGGTTTGGTGTATCCGCCAATTGCTTATCGGTATGAACATGCTTAAGATTGATGTCACCTTTAGCAACATGATCTCGAATGAAATGATGACGAACTTCAATATGCTTAGATCGAGAATGTTGCACAGGATTATGAGCAATTTTAATAGCACTTTCATTGTCACAAAGCAATGGAACATGTTTCACATGTATCCCATAATCCTTAAGGGTTTGGGTCATCCAAAGTAATTGAGCACAACATGATCCGGCGGCAATGTATTCCACTTCGGCGGTGGATCAGGATACCGAGTTTTGTTTCTTGGAGGACCAAGACACAAGGTATCTACCAAGAAATTGACAAGTACCCGAAGTGGACTTTCTATCAGTCTCATCACTGGCATAGTCTAAATCGGAGTAGCCAACAAGATCAAAAGATGACCTCTTTGGATACCAAATGCCAAATTTGGTGTATGAATTAAGTATCTCTCTATCCTTTTCACAGCCTTAAGATGACATTCTTTAGGGGGCGCTTGATATCGTGCACACATGCACACACTTAGCATAATATTGGGACGGGAGGCACATAGATATAACAATGAACCAATCATAGAGCGGTAAACCTTTTGGTCAACCGGTTTGCCATCCTTAGTCAAGTCAAGATGTCCACTAGTAGGCATGGGTGTTTTCATACCTTTGCTTTCTTGCATGTTGAACTTCTTGAAAAGGTCCTTGGTATACTTTGTTTGAGAAACAAAGGTACCTTCCTTAGTTTGCTTGATTTGCAAACCAAGGAAAAATTTGAGTTCACTCATCATAGACATCTCAAACTTCTCCGACATTGGCCTTCCAAACTTTTTAGTAAAATGGGGGTTAGTAGAACCAAAGATGATATCATCCACACAAATTTGGCACACAAATAATTCACCATTAACCCTTTTAGTAAAAAGTGTAGAATCAATCTTCCCAATTTCAAATCCTTTTTCAATAAGGAACTTGGTCAAGCATTTATACCATGCTCTAGGAGCTTGTTTAAACCATAAAGAGCTTTGTGAAGTTTGTAGACATGATTAGGTTTCTTAGGATTGACAAAGCCGGGAGGTTGTTTAACGTAGACTTCCTCCTCAATTTCTCCATTTAGAAAAGCACTTTTAATGTCCATTTGGTATAAAGTGATATCATGGTGATTGGCATAAGCAAGTAAGATGCGTATGGACTCAAGTCTAGCAACGGGGGCATATATCTCACCATAGTCCATACCTTCAACTTGAGTGTAGCCTTGGGCGACAAGACGGGCTTTGTTGCATACAACTGGTCCGTCCTCATCTTGCTTATTCCGAAACACCCACTTGGTTCCAATGACATTGTGGTTGTCGTCGGGCTTTTCAACAAATGTCCACACTTGATTCCTCTCAAAGTTGTGTAGCTCTTCATGCATAGCGTTCACCGAATTCGGATCCTCAAGATCTTCTTCTACCTTCATAGGTTCAATGCTCAAAATGAATGAGTAATGTTCACAAAAGTTAGCTAAAAGAGTTTTAGAGCGAGTAATTCTCCGGGTTTGAATATCATCAAATATTTGTTCAACGGGATGGTCTCTTGTGACTCTTGCTCTAACTCGTGAGAGATTTTGTTTGGGTTGGGGTGGAACATCCTCTTCATTGTCTTCTTCTTCTTGTCCTCCTTCATTGGTGTTGGCGTTGTCGTTCTCTTGTGGAGCTGGAGAGGGAGGTCGATGTGGTTCATCTTGTTGTACTTCCTCATTTCCTCCGTCTTGACGTGTTCCACTTGTGGATGCCTCCAAATGAACTTGTGGTTCACCTTGATGTGAAGTTGAGGCTTCCACTTGAACGAACGATGCACTCTCCATCACCTATTTTGGGTGAATCTTGCCAATAGAAAAATCTTGGATTGCTTCCGAAGGATCTTTGTCTCCTACATCAATTGTCAATTGCTCTACTTGCGAGCCGTTAGATTCATCAAACTCCACATCTACCATCTCTTCAACCTTTCGTGTGAAATTGTTGTAGACACGGTAAGTGTGAGAGTTCGAGCCATAACCGAGTAGGAAACCTTCATGAGATTTAGGGGCAAATTTCGAGCGACCATGCTTATCAAGAATGTAACACTTTGAGACAAATACTCAAAAGTATCCAACTTGGGGTTTGTTAGTGGTGAGAAGCTCATATGTCATCTTGTCGAGAAGCTTGTGAAGATATAATCGATTCGTAGCATGACAAGCTGTCTCAACCGCTTCCGCCAAAAAGTGTCTTGGTGTCTTGTATTCATCAAGCATCGTTCTCGCCATTTCAATAAGTGTCCGGTTCTTCCTCTCAACAACTCCATTTTGTTGAGGTGTGCACGTAGCCGAGAACTCATGTGAAATCCCTTCTTCGTCAACAAAGGTATCTACATTGGCGTTCTTGAACTCCGTTCCATTGTCGCTTCGAACCTTCTTGATCTTCACTTCAAATTGGTTTTGGGCCTTCCGAGCAAAGTTCTTGAAGATCTTTTGGACCCGCGATTTATCATCAAGAAAGAACACCCATGTAAATCTTGAAAAGTTGTCAATAATGACCAAACCGAACGAGTTACCACCGAGACTCTTGTAGGCGTTGACACCAAAAAAGTAGCTCAAGCGGTCTTCTCGTGGTCATGATGTTCTTCACAGGATGACTTCCTCCAACTTGTTTTCTGCTTGACAAGCACTGCAAAGTCTATCCTTGTCAAATTTGACATCTTTAACACCAAGGATATGATCACCTTTAATAAGCTTATCAAGATTTCTCATGCCCACGTGCCTAACATTCTATGCCACAACCATCCTTTAGAAGATTTAGCAATTAAGCAAGTACGAGGTTGAGTTCTCTTAGTGAAATCAACAATGTATAGATCACCTCTACAAATACCGGTAAAGACCATATTATTATTATCTCTTCGAAACACTTGGCAATCTACTTCAATAAATAGGACATTGAAACCAAAGTCAGCTAGTCTAGATACGGAAAGAAGATTATAACCAAGAAATTCAACGAGCATGACATTTTGGATAGAGCTATCATTGGAGATGGACACCTTACCAAGGCCAACTACCTTACCCTTTGAGTTATCACCAAAAGTGGCATACTTCCGGGGACCACCGTTTTCAGCAAGCTCATGAAACATGTCCTTATCTCCGGTCATATGATCAGTACATCCACTATCAAGAACCCATTCCTTTCCTCCGGCCTTGTAACCACAAAGATTAGCCATAAGACCAAAGTGTCTCATTGACTCATCAAGATCAAAGTCACTATCATCATCCTCATCATAATATCCATGCTCAACATCATCATGTGAAGATCATCACCTAGAGAGAGTGATTCATTAGATGTATGACCATGCCAATGTGCATGTTTATGAATTCTAATGACTTATGAAATGATGCTACTAATGACTCCAACATCTCCTTTGGCATGCATAAGGTCACGAAGCTCAAATAGACAATCATCAAATTTAGGATCACTAGTGTCCATCTTTTGAAAAGCAATAGACTTTTGAAGAATCTCATTTAGATTTTTCAAGGAATAGTTAGGAAAGCTCTCGTCAAGATATTTCCATATAGTATAAGCACATTCAAATGTAGGTAAGCATACAAGAAAATTCCTAGGCAATCCTCTCATGATAAGATCAATAGTTCTAAGATTATGGGTCATGTCAAGATACTCATCGGGGTAGGATGCAAAGGATCAATGGGGCGCGCATAAGGGCTAGTAATATACTTGTTCAAATTATATTCATTGAAAATCTCAAGCATCTCATTCTTCCAAGAACTATATAATTCTCCGTCAAGCATAGGCACACTACGTCTAATACTCCCAATCGTAGACTCATCCATCTTCCTCCAATGGTGATTAAACCAAAGCAATGGAGACCAAAGCTCTGATACCAATTGAAAGGATCGAGAAGAGGGGTCTAGAGGGGGTGATTAGACCCTCAACAAGTAAAAGTGGCATTTTTTTAAGTTCTTCAAGTTGAGTTGGAGTTTTAGCACAAGTTTAAGCATTCAGAATACATTTCAAGCAAGCACGACAAGCATATGAGCAGCAGAAAGAGTAAAGCATGCTAATTGCAAGAAAGTAAAGGGATGGCATTGGAGTGTGCAAACGCAATGAAGACACGGAGATTTTTGGCGTGGTTCTGATAGGTGGTGCTTCGTACATCCATGTTGATGGAGACTTCAACCCACGAAGGGTAACGGCTGCACGAGTCCACGGAGGGCTCCACCCACGAAGGGTCCACGAAGAAGCAACCTGGTCTCTCTGTCGGGGGAAACGACACCTATGGGATCACGAAGATCCCTTCTACAGTTGGTGGGCACGGGGTTGTGCAAAGAGCGAGTCTAGTAGCTAGCACAGCGAGATTTTACCCAGGTTCGGGCCGCAGAGATGCGTAACACCCTAGTCCTTCTTTTGTGTATATCTGAGTGTTCTTGAGCTCTTACACTAGCTACGGTGCGTGTCTAGTCCAAAAGATATCAATCCTTCCTCAGTACGCCTCGGGCCTCCTTTTATAGTCAAAGGGGTCGCCATAGTGGCACGCAGGAGGTGGAAAGGTATGTACAGAGTACAAGCTTATCACCTGTCATTACAGGACAAAACACATTAAAATCGCTACTTAAGTGTCCACTTGCCTTATCGGGGACGGTAACGAGGCCCGTCCCGTCCGTCGCCGCTCCGCCCTGCTCCGACATGCATCTAGGTCAACGAGGCATGCAGCGCCATGTAGGCTGGGAGGCTGCTGAGCTGGCGTGGTGGTAGGGTCTTCACGAAGATCTGCATGCCACCACGCAGGTGCTTCACTAGTTGCATTAGGAGCCACGTACTGCCACGTGGGTACTTGCTTTAGTTGGTGGATCAACCGCTGAGCTGGGGCAGCGATGGGGCGGCAAGGCCTTGCCGCGGTCTTGTGGATATTCCCGGCAAGAGTCTTGCCGGGGCCTTGTGAGCACTCTCAGCAAGAGCCTTGCCGGGGCCTTGCGGGTGTCTTCGGCAAAGCCTTACCGGAGCCTCGTGGGCGTCCTCGGCAATGAGCCTCGCGGTTGTCTTGCCTTCTGGTTCTCATCTGGGCTTGTAGGCTCATTGTCTTCACAAAGATCTGCATGCCACCATGCAGGTGCTTCCCGAGCCTTGGTTCCAACGTTGTTGATGGTGTCGGAACTCTCAGGCTCAAGGGTGACTGCTATGCTGGCGTTGGGTGAGCTGCCTCGGCAAGACTCTTGCCGGGGTTGCGTAGGCCGCCCCGGCAAGGGTCTTGCCGGGGGAAAGCCCATCTTGTTGTTTGACCTTCTTGCGCCTCTGCCTTGGCGCTGCTCTGGTAGTCTTGTATTTCTGCTTCCTTCCTCTGCCCTGCTAACTGTGGCCGTGGGTGCGGCTCTGACTGCCCGTGCACAAGTAAAGGGGTATAAAAGAGAGCCCCTACTTTTGTACACCGACAGGAGCCCTCGGGCCTGGGCCACACATAAGCGCAACGCATTGTTGGGCTAGGCCCAGAACGGTGCGTGGGCATGCGGGGCGGAGTTTTACTGCGGTAACTTCTCTGCTGGTTGCGCTTCCCCACGACCTGCGTTGAATGCGCGACCTGGGGGTCGTGCGTGACGTGGGGGTCATGCGTGGGGCGGTTGCTGCCCTCATGCGTCACATCGTGGTAAATGGTAAAGAGGCGGCCCGCGCCTCCCCCATAAAAGATAGAGGAAGCTGCAGGGGCGCGGCTCATTTAGTAAGTGGACTCAGGTCATGGCCATTATGGCACCCGCGCCCCACGATCACGGGGTGCGAAACGACCGTTCCACTTGCCATCTGAGTCCTGGCTCGCCCGCCACGCGTTCTCCATGCGTCGGGAAGGGCATGCGGTGGACACAAAAGGCATGGGCTTTAACGCCGGGGCGAGGGGGCGGGCGCCGCTGATTGGGGCAGCGGGTCAGTCCCGTCTCCTTGTGCCTTCGGCGGCTGGATTGGTCGATTGGGGCGGTCGCCTTCAGGCTCGCTCGGCCTCGTCCCTCTACAAAAAGGGAGAGGGACAGCATTCTCCTGGATCCATCTTCTTCTAATCCGATCCCTTTCTTTCCCTTGTCATGGCGAGAGGGCGTGGTCGGGGCCGTCCTCCCGCGGAGGCGACCAGGTCTTCCTCCCGCAAGAGAGCCGCGGCGGTCAAGGAAGAGCCGGACGCTCAAGGCGAAGGTCATACCCAAGGCAGAGGCGCCGGCCGAGGCCGCGGTCGGCGAGGCGGTCGAGGCAGAGGCGGGCGTGGACGGGGGACACCCGCGTCGTCATCATCTTCGTCTCCATCTCCTCCGCCGTCTCCTCCTGCTTCGTCGAGCGGCCATGTCGGGGACACGGCACTGGAGTTCATTTTGAAACTGCGCGAGCCGCTGTGAAGCCGCCTTCGTCTCCCCGAAGCGTTTGCGAGGGTGCTGGAGGCCGACCAGCCACCATGGTTGAGGCTTCACATGAAGGGGTGTTGGAATGGCGACATGTGGGCGAACACAAGGTTCCCCGCCCCTCATGTAATGTTCCTCCGTCGGGGTTGGAAGACATTCGCACGTGCCCACTGCATGATGAAGGGGCACGTCCACTGCTTCAAGTTAGCGGAGAGCGGCCTGGTCTCCGTCAAGGTCTTCGGGCGCTCGGGGTACAGGCTAGGGTGCTGTGCGGAGAGCTCGACTGATGACGAAAGCTCCTCCTCGAGCGGCAGTGACCGGGAGGACAGCGACAATGACAACGAGGGCAGCGGGCGGGAGGATGACGGGTCCGACTAGGCGTCGGACATACCGTCCCTGGGCAACGCCGGCTGCACCATCCTCTGCATCGCCAGCTCCTTGAACTTCTCGGGGTCGCCTCCTTGGGCGGTTGGCGTGGGAAGGCCGGAGAAGACGAAGAAGGCGGGTGGCAGGCCGTTAAGTCGGAGTACGCAGGCACCGATGCCTTCATCACGTATTTCCGGCCCACTGCCTAATCTTTCGGCTCTTCTCCCGGCACCATCATCACCATCCCTCTTCTGGACGGCCGCCGGGATGTTCTTTTGGTGTCTTCTGCTGCTCGTACCTCGCCTAGGCACTCCTTTTGCCCTTCTGCCATCTTGTTCCATTTCCTGAGGAGAGGGACAAGAAAGGGGTTACGGGCACCTTATCTCTTTTTAGTTTTTAAGCCTACGGGCTTTATAAAATTTAAACCTTGTAACCCCCTTGCTCGTGTATGCATTCCATATGAATTGTACTTGTTAACAACGTATTAATGAAGAGAAGGGTGTTTGTCGGGTTTTGTTTGTGCGTGGGCAAGGCCCACACCAAGTAATGAATCCTTGTTATCTTAAGATAAACATTGTAACCCGGCAAAAGACCTTGTCATCTTTCTGCTCTATAGCTCGACTACACTCACGCCCTTGGCGGAGGTAGGGGCAAAGTAGGATTAGGCCCTTCGCTCGTTCCCTTCCCACCGCACTACGACCAAGTTCCGGCCCAAAGTGAGGGTTTTTTGACACGGGAAAGAGGGAGCAAGATGGTATAAGAGTGAGCGAAGTCTCGTATGTCCAAGTTTCATATGGAAATATAGAGTGGGGGGTGAAAGACTTCTCTGATTCTGCGGCCCCCGGCAATCTTGGATTGCCGTGGTCGGATCTTTCGATCTGTAGCCCCTGGCAACCTTGGCCTGTTCTCTTTCTTCCAAACAGCTCAGCAGAAATGTCCATGCACCCTGCGAACAAAAGAGGACAGAAAGGAACAGAGAGACACATACTCAACCTCTATGTTGGGGGTTAGTCGCCGCTAAGCACTATCAACCCTAACAAAGAGAGACTCAACCTAGCATGCATGCTAATACTTAGGGCGCCAACGCTTCATTTATTTATGCTCAGGGTCTGCGCCTGGCTTTGTACAAAGGGTTACATTCCTTGTCGGCAAGGCTTGTACAAAAAGTGGTCTGCCGGGGAGCCCGGCAACCGCGCCTTATGGGTAAAACTTGCGAAGATGTTCAATGTTCCAGGAGTTGCTCACTGGAATACCATCTTCGGTCTCCAGGCGGAGTGCGCCAGACCTGGTGACTCGTATTACCCGATAAGGGCCTTCTCACTTCGGCATCAACTTGTTGGAATTCTTGGCCGACTGAACGCGCCGAAGAACAAGGTCGCCTTCCTCAAAGCTTCAGGCATGAACCTTGCGGCTATGGTAGCAGCGCAAGGCTTGCTGGTAGCATGCTGCTCGCACAGCCGCCCATAGATGATCTTCCTCAAGGAGCGTTGTGTCATCTTGCCGCAATTGCTCTTGCTCAAGCTCGTCATAAGTGAGCACTCGGGGTGACCCGTATGTCAGTTCTGTGGGGAGAACTGCTTCTGCCCCGTAAACGAGGGAGAAGGGTGTTTGGCTGGTGGCTCGATTTGGTGTCATTCTGATTGACCAAAGAACTGCCGGCAATTCATCAATCCAGCGTCTTTCGCACTTGTGTAGCCTGTCAAAAGTCTTTGTCCAGAGGCCTTGCAGTACTTCAGCATTTGCCCTCTTTGCCTGGCCGTTGCTCCGTGGATGTGCAATAGAAGCAAAACAGACCTTGCTGCCGAGGTCTTGGATGTACTGCATGAAGGTGCGACTTGTGAACTGCGTGCTGTTGTCGGTGATGACTCTGTTTGGCACACCAAAATGGCAGACTAGCCCATTGAAGAATTTGACGGCTGATTGTGCTGTCACCTTTTTCATTGCTTCCACCTCCGGCCACTTTGTGAACTTGTCAATTGCAACGTAAAGGTACTCAAAGCCCCCGACAGCACAGGGAAAGGGGCCCAATATGTCGAGCCCCCAGACCGAGAATGGCCAGGAAAGAGGGATTTTTTGGAGAGCTTGAGCTGGTTGATGAAGCTTCTTTGAATGGAACTGACACGCTTCACACTTGGTTACTAGTGCCGTTTCATCCTGGAGGGCAATGGGCCAGAAGAAACCTTGCCAGAATGCCTTGCCGGCAAGGGCTTGCGCCCCTATGTGGGAGCCACATATACCTCTGTGTATCTCTGCCAACAGCTCTAGTCCGTCCTCCCGGGGAATGCACTTCAATTTCACGCCGTTTGGTCTCTTCCTGTACAGAACGTCGTCGACGAACTGATACATGGCAGACCGACGGGCTAATTTCTCCGCTTCTTCCTGTTCCTCAGGGAGTTCCCCGGTTTGGAGAAATCGAATGGTATGTTGTGCCCATGCCGGAGCCTGAGGCTCGACGGCAAGGACGAAAGGCATCTCTTATGCCCTGGGAGCGGCTGTCTCCACGGCCAGGGCTTGGCGCCCTGCCGGAGTCTGTCGCCCCATGGCAGGCTCAGTGTCCTCGGCAACATCTTTGCCGGCGGCTCCTGGGAGCTCGGCGGGAAAGTACTTGCCGGGGCTTGATTTCCTTCGCTTGTTCTGCTCTGTCGATGGTTCAACGGATGGTTGAGTTAATCGAAGCACAAAGGTACCTGGTTCCACAGGCAGTTTGAGGGCAGCGCGTTTCGACAAGTAGTCGGCGATGTCGTTCTCCACTCGGGGAACATGCTCCGCTTGTATACCGTCAAAACGCTCCTCCAACTCCCTCACTTCATCTACGTATGCCTCCATCAACGGGCTCTGGTAATCCTTGTTAACTTGCTTGACGACAAGTTGTGAATCACCATTACGATGAGCTTCTTGATTCCGAGGTCTGCCGCGATCCTGAGACCGGCAAGCAATCCCTCGTACTCCGCAGTGTTATTTGTTGATCTCTCCTGGGGAAAGTACATCTGGACTACATACTTGAGGTGCTCTCCGGTGGGTGCGACAAGCAGCACACCGGCACCGGCGCCTTGCAACGAGAAGGCCCCATCAAAGTACATAATCCAGTTGCGACTTGCTTCCTTACCGGGGAGAGTAGTCTCTTGAACTTCTTCGTCGGGTGTTGCGGTCCATTCTGCAATGAACTCTTCCAAGACTCTGCTTTGGATCGTCGAAGTACTCTAAAACTTAAGACCAAAACTAGATAGCTCCAACGCCCATTCCACAATCCTCCCAGTGGCATCTGGGTTATGCAAAATCCGCTATAACGGGAGGCGGGTGACGACAATGATCTCATGTGCTTGGAAATAATGACGCAGCTTCCTCAAGGCCATAAGGAGGCCGAAGAGCAATTTCTGCACACCAGAGTACCTCGATCTAGCCCCTTGCAAGAGGGAGCTGACCAAGCCTGCCGCTTCCAACTTCCTGATCTCCTCTGTGATGGAATCTTGTCATTCCAAAGCTTGCTTCCTGACCTTCTGCTTAATGGGTCGCACATGAGGGCAGACAGCAAGATGGTGCTCAATCACCTCCCTGGGAACGCCGGGGATGTCGGATGCTTGCCATACAAACACATGACATTCGCCCACAGGAAGGTGATGAGCACGCCTTCCTATTTGCTGTCGAGGGTGGAGCTTATGGTGAAAGCCCCTCCCGTGCCATCCTCCTTGACGGACACCTTCTTGGTCTCTAGCGGTGCAGCTCTAGATTTCTTGCTTTTGCCGGTGGAGCTCTCTGGCACGTCCTCGACGGGAGCACAGTACTCCAAAGAGGTGCGCTTGCCGGAGTGGGTGCGAGAGGTCTTGCCGGTCTTCTTCCCTCCCTGGGCTTCAGCGGCAGGAGCAAGTGCCTTAGCGGCAGTTGCTGCAACTGCCTCCCGGTAGAGTTGGTCGGCGCAGATCAGCACATCTTTCTTGTCGGAGGGGACGGTGATGATGATCATCGGCCCAGGCATCTTCAGCGTGTTGTAAGCGCAATGTGACGCCGCCATGAATTTGGCTAGTGCTGGGCGGCCGAGAATCCCGTTGTAGGGCAAGGGGATCTCGGCAACATCAAAAACAATCCTCTCTGTCCTATAGTTCAGCTCGCCTCCAAATGTAACGGGCAGCGTGACCTTACCCTTTGGCTGACTTCTTCCCAGATTGACCCCTTGAAACGTGCCTGTCTCTTCGAGGTCTCCATCAGGAATCTACAGCCTTTTGATCACAACAGGCGAGATCAAGTTCAGGCCAGCCCCGCCGTCAACCAGTATTTTTGTCACCTTGAGGTTGCGTATTGTTGGTGAGACCAACAACAACAAACACCCGACCGCAGTTGTGCGATCAGGGTGGTCCTCGGTGTCAAAAATGATAGGCGTGCTGGACCACTTCAGTGGCTTTTGAGCATCGAACAATGGTTCCGCTGCTGTGATCTCACGCGCCCACTGCTTGAGCCGGCGGTGAGAGGTGTGCAGCGAGGCGCCACCGTCGACGCACATGGCCTCTGTAGCTTTCTGGAACTCATGCTCGCCAGACTCATCGTCCTCGTCATGATCGTCATCTTCATGTTTCTTGTCGCGGCCCCGAGCGGGCCTTTCTTGTTGATTATCTTTGCCGCGGCGGCCAACTTGGCCGCCACACTTCTTCCCGGATCCCTCAGCAACATCATGGCCCTTCTCCTTGTCCTGCCTTTCATATTCGGCTTTCTGCTTCTCTGCGAGCTGCTCGACTTGCCGGCAGTTCTGGAGGTCATGGCCCTTGGTGCGATGGATCTTGCAGTACTGCTTGTCGGAGCCTCCTGGCTTGTCGGCAGCCGCCAAAGCCCGGCAGGCGGCGCACCCGGCAACTTCCTTGCCAGGGCCGTCTGCCTTGGTCTTCTTGGCAGCGCCGGCATCATAGGATGCCTCGACGGCAAGCACGACCTTGCCCTTGCGCTTCCTATTGCGGCGTCGGCCCTTCTTTGCCGGGGCGACGGTGTCTTCGTCTCAGGAGTCGGTTTCCGCACCGGCGTCTTCGTCGGGGTACTTCCTTCCCTCTACAGCCCGAGCACATCTATCGGCTAGAACGTAGAGTTCCTCCACATCCTTGACCTTTTTCATCGCCCGCTCTTCACGCATCTTACGGTTACGCACATTCTGATGGAACGCGCTGATGATAGCGGCGGGATGAACATCTGGGATGTTGTATTGCACTCGGCTAAACCTCTGTATGTACTTGCACAGGTTTTCGCCTTCTTTCTGGGGGATGACATGCAAGTCGCTTGCCTGGCCATGAGCTTGGTGGCCTCCCGTAAAGGCGCCAACAAACTCATGGCACAAATCCGACCAAGAAGAAATAGAATCCGCTGGCAAGTGCATCAACCATGACATGACATTGGGTTTAAGTGCTAACGGAAAGTAATTGGCAAGCACCATGTCGTCGCGAGCTCCGGCAGCTTGCATCGCGATGGTGTAGATGCTAAGGAACTCTGACGGGTGAGTCTTGCCGTTGTACTTCTCACCGACGTCAGGCTTGAACGTGCGGTGAGTGGGCCACTGGAACTGCCGCAGCTCACGGGTAAAGGCCGGGCAACCCACCTCGTAAGGTAGGCCACCAGAGTCCCCTGATGCTGGGTGGTCCATAGTGGGCCCCGCCTGCCTATCTGACTGATGGTGCGCATTGCGCCGTCGCTCGATGGTAGTTCGAGCATCTTCACGGGCTTGCTCCCGAAGAACTTGGTGCTGATCGCGGTGGGTCCGTGGGTCGGACGACGCTATGGAAATGTTATCACAAGCGTCGTCCCGACGGACCGGCATCCACGGTAACTGGCGTGGAGGAGGAGAGTGCAGCGTGGCTGCAGCACCTCTGGTCCTTCCACCACTGGCATGCGGTGGCTCGACAGAGCGTCGGCCTGAGGGCCTAGCTGGTCGCGGCTCATCTTTGTTGACGATGCCGACGAGGCTTCGGATGGTGGCTCTCCACTCGTCGAGCTTTTCCGCAGCAGGAGGGAAGTCGAGGAGCAACTGCGCGTGCGCCAAAGCTTCTGCTGGCGTGGGTGGCAGTGAAAGCTGTGTGGACCGTGACGCGCTCCGACTTCTAACCACGTTAGAAGGAGCTCTATCACAGTCTTGCGGCTGCGCGCCATTTTTACCAGCGCCTCGGCGTGCATGCTGGTCTTCTACGTCCCGTGAATGATGCATAGGACTCTTCCCGCGGCGGCGCCCAGGGTAACTAGCATGGTGGCGCTGTTCGTCGCGCACAACCTAAGAAGAACGCGTTGCGGGCACCGGCGTAGGCGTCTTGGAAGTTGCCGTGCCGCCTGTAGGTGGCACGACGCCGCCCTTGGAGGGCCCCGCGCCGCCTGCGGGGGGCACGGCTCCGTCTTTGGATTTGGTGGCGTGCGGCTCGTTGTCTCACGCACGGACGACGCCGCTCGCTAGGCTTTGGATGCCAGAGCGATGTGGGTGTTCGCGGGCCGCACCTCGGCCTCCGTCCGCGACCGCCTCGTCGCTCGCCCGCAGTGGTATGGGCCGTTCGGTCCAGATGAACCGATCGCCGTGATCGTCTTCTTCTTGGGAGCCATGGTGATGAAGAACTTCTATACTAACTGCTAGGCCGAATTCTCACAACGGCGCCCCCTACCTGGCGCGCCAAAGATGTCGGGGGAAACGACATCTATGGGATCACGGAGATCCCTTCTATGGTTGGCGGGCATGGGGTTGTGCAAAGAGCGGGTCTAGTAGCTAGAACAGCGAGATTTTACCCAGGTTCGGGCCGCGGAGATGCGTAACACCCTAGTCCTGCTTTTGTGTATATCTGAGTGTGCTTGAGCTCTTGAACTAGCTACGGTGCGTGTCTAGTCCAAAAGATCCGAATACTTCTTCAGTACGCCTCAGGCCTCCTTTTATAGTCAAAGGGGTCGCCACAGTGGCACACAGGACATGGAAAGGTATGTATAGAGTACAAGCTTATCGCCTGTCATTACAAGACAAAACGCATTAAATGCGCTACTTAGGTGTCCACTTGCTTTATGGGGGACGGTAACGAGGCCCGCCCCGTCCGTCGCCGCTCTGGCTTGCTCCGACACGCGTCCAGGCCAACGAGGCAAGCAGCGCCATGTAGGCTGGCAGGCCGCTGAGCTGGCGTGGTGGTAGGGTCTTCACAAAGATCTGCATGCCACCACGCAGGTGCTTGACTAGTTGGATTAGGAGCCACGTACTGCCACGTGGGTACTTTCTTTAGTTGGTGGGTCGGCCGCTGAGCTGGGGCGGCGATTGGGTGGCAAGGCCTTGCCGCGCTCTTGTGGATATTCCTGGCAAGAGTCTTGCCGGGGCCTTGTGAGCGCCCTCGGCAAGAGCCTTACCGGGGCCTTGCGGGTGTCTTCGGCAAGGAGCCTTGCCGGGGCCTCGTGGGTGTCCTTGGCAAGGAGCCTCGCGACTGTCTTGCCTTATGGTTCTCATCTGGGCTTTGTAGGCTCTTTCTCTTCACAAAGATCTGCATGCCACCATGCAGGTGCTTCCCGAGCCTTGGTTCCAACATTGTTGATGGTGTCGGAACTCTCAGGCTCAAGGGTGACTGCTATGCTGGCATTGGGTGAGCTACCCCGGCAAGACTCTTGTCGGGGTTGCGTAGGCCGCCCAGGCAAGGGTCTTGCCAGGGGAAAGCCCATCTTGTTGCTTGAACTTCTTGCGCCTCTGCCTTGGCGCTGCTCTGGTAGTCTTGTATTTCTGCTTCCCTCCTGTGCCCTGCTAAGTGTGGCCGCAGATGCGGCTCTGACTGCTCGTGCACAAGTAAAGGGGTATAAAAGAGAGCCCCTACTTTTGTACACCGACACTATCCCACCATGGCTACCACCCACAAAGGACTTGCCTCACTCCGGTAGATCTTCATGAAGTAGGCAATCTCCTTGCCCTTACAAACTTCTTGGTTCAACTCCACAATCTTGTCGGAGGCTCCCAAGTGACACCTAACCAATCTAAGAGACACCACTCTCCAAAAGGTAATAGATGTTGTGTTAATGATGAACTCCTTGCTCTTGTGCTTCAAATGATAGTCTCTCCAATACTCAACTCTCTTTCACTGATTTGGATATGGTGGGAAGATGATTTGAGTGCAAAGCAACTTGGGGAAGGCTAGAAATCAAGATTATTGTGGTTGGATTGGAATATCTTGATCTCAGCACATGAGTAGGTGGTTCTCTCTTAGAAAGTACAAACTGGAAGTGTAGGCACGTTCTGATGGCTCTCTCACATATGGAGAAGGGGGTGGAGGGGTATATATAGCCTCCACACAAAATCCAACCGTTACACACTTTTACCCAACTCGGTCAGACCGAATAGAAGAACTCGGTGAGACCGATTTAGTTCAAAATCTGAACGTTAGGAATCTCGATGGGACCGACTGGAACAACTCGGTGGGACTGACATGCTAGGGTTAGGGAAAAACCTCATCTCGGTAAAGCCGATTGCTTGAACTCGGTGAGACCGATTTCAGCAAAGAGCGAACACAGAGTTGCTCAAGCAAACTTTGTGTGATCGATCACTCATTTCGGTGAGACTGAAATGTTACAAAAGGGAAACAGAGAGTTTGCAGGGCCATCTTGGTGAGACTGAGATCTGTATCGGTGTGACCGAAGTGTTAGGGTTTCTGGCAGTGCCTAGGTCAAATGAACTCGGTGGCGCCGGATAGAAGATTTCGGTGGGGCCGAGTTTGACTTTGGGTTTTGGACATATTTGGAAATGAGAAAGAGGTTGACGGCTTAGAGCAATATCACTAAGAAGTTTGAGCAAGTAGACCATTAAGCAACACCTCATCCCCTCTTAATAGTATTGGCTTTCCTATGGACTCAATGTGACCTTGGATCACTAAAATGTAAATGAAGAGTCTTGAGCTTTTGCCAATATGTGTCCTTAGCATTTTGAAGGGGTTCCGCATCCTCTTGTCCATGCCATGCCATTGTTGAACTTGTCTGAAATACACTAGATAGAAGTATTAGTCCAACAAGAGATATGTTTGTTGGGAAACGTAGCATGCAATTTCAAAAAAAATCCTACGCTCACGCAAGATCTATCTAGGAGATGCAAAGCAACGAGAGGGGGAGAGTGTGTCTACGTACCCTCGTAGACCGAAAGCGGAAACGGTTGACAACGCGGTTGATGTAGTCAAACTTCTTCTCGTTCTGCCCGATCAAGCACCAAACGTATGGCACCTCTGAGTTCTGCACACATTCAACTCGATGACATCCCTCGAACTCTTGATCCAGCAAAGTGTCGAGGGAGAATTCCGTCAGCACGACGGCGTGGTGACGGTGATGGTGAAGTGGTCCGCGCAGGGCTTCGCCTAAGCACTACGTGAATATGACCGGAGGCGTAAACTGTGGAGGGAGGCGCCGCACACGGCTAACAGATGTTGGTATGTGTTCTAGGTGCCTCCCCCTATCGCGGGAAACCACGGCCACCTATGGAACAGAAGGCCCCTTGCTGGTTCGTCAGGGGGGCATCGCGTTGCACAAAGAGCAGACGAGCGTGGGGCAGCACAACAGAGATCACGCAGGCATTTCTACCCAGGTTCGGGCCGCGGTGAGGCGTAAAACCCTACTCCTGCTTTGGTGGATTAATGGTGTGATTACCCACAAGTATAGGGGATTAATTGTAGCTCTTTTCGTCAAGTAAGAGTGTGATACGTCTCCAACGTATCTATAATTTATGAAGTATTCATGCTATTATATTATCTGTTTTGGATGTTTAATGGGCTTTATTAAACACTTTTATATTATTTTTGGGACTAACCTATTAACCGGAGGCAAAGCCCAAATTGTTGTTTTCTTGCCTATTTTAGTGTTTTGAAGAAAAGGAATATCAAACGGAGTCCAAATGGAATGAAACCTTCGGGAGAGTTATTTTTGGAACAGAAGCAATCCAGGAGACTTGGAGTAGACGTCAGGGAAGCTTCGAGGAAGCCACGAGGCAGGGAGGCGCGCCCTACCCCCTGGGCGCACCCCCACCCTCGTGGGCCCCTCTTGGCTCCCCTGACCGACTTCTTTCGCCTATATACGTCCATATACCCTAAAAACATCGAGGAGCAGAATAGATCGGGAGTTCTGCCGCCGCAAGCCTCTGTAGCCACCAAAAACCAATCGGGACCCTGTTCCGGCACCCTGCCGGAGGGGGGATCCCTCACCGGTGGCCATCTTCATCATCCCGGCGCTCTCCATGACAAGGAGGGAGTAGTTCACCCTCGGGGCTGAGGGTATGTACCAGTAGCCATGTGTTTGATCTCTCTCTCTCTCTCTCACTCTCTCTCTCTCGTGTTCTTGAGGTGGTACAATCTTGATGTATCGCGAGCTTTGCTATTATAGTTGGATCTTATGATGTTTCTCCCCCCTCTAGTCTCTTGTAATGGATTGAGTTTTCCCTTTGAAGTAATCTTATCGGATTGAGTCTTTAAGGATTTGAGAACACTTGATGTATGTCTTGCATGTGCTTATCTGTGATGACAATGGGATATCACGTGATCTACTTGATGTATGTTTTGGTGATCAACTTGCGGGTTCCGTGACCTCGTGAACTGTGACACCCAAAAATTTTGGCCTTATTTTGTTTATTAAAATATTGCCAGGAAATAAAACTTTTCCAATTTGTCAAGTTTTACCTTTTGTGATTTTGGATTTTTGCCTCTAGTAGGAGAAACCTTCAAGGGTATTGTTGGACTTGATTTCTCTCCATAATAAAACCTTTATTTATCAGTGGATTCAAATGTTGCAAGATTTATTTATTCAAAAAGCTTTCTTTCTTTAAAATGATTCCTTTTGCATTTGGGGCCTATTTGCACTGCAACCACTTGACAAATGCTTTTAAAAATTCCACCAAAATTTTGGGGATGTCATGTGATGTTTTCACATCACTTTTATGCAAAGATACCTTCTGGCCATTGGAGATTTTGAGCTCTACACCAATTTTTCCAATCTGGTCCAGTAGGCACTTTTGCACTGCAACCCATTTAAATATTTCTTCAAAAATTCTTCCAAGTGTTTGGAGATGACAGTGGATGCATACAATTCATCTTCAAGCAAAAACCCAATGATGTTCTTTGAAAAATTTGAGTGGATCAACCTCTTTTGCATTCTGGTCCAATTTGGTGATTTGTACTGCAACCATATTTTTCCTTGCTCTAGTGACCCTGAGCTTCCTCCTACTTGTAGCCCTCCCTACCAAACTCTTAAGTCCAGGAGATTGGGCTCATTGGGGATTTTGAAGTGCATGTTCTAAACCCCTTTTCTTTCTGCCCAAAACTGGAGTTTTGCAAAACTTGCACTATCAACTTTCTGTTTTTGCCAAGCTGACCCTACCACCATCTCCTATGTCTAAGGAGGCACTGATCTGGAGTTTTTGGCCACTCCAGGAGTTGCCTATGTGCATCTGGCATTCTGTCGAACACCTGGTGTGCACAGTCATTTTTGGCAAGCTCCCTGGTTTGCATTGTGGACTTGTACCCCAGCCCTATTAACCTTGTCCACTGAGCTCCTAGCCACCCCTACCCTCGATCTGTGCTTTGCCAGCTCCACCCTCGCGCTCTAGACCACGCTGGCATTCCGTCGAGCACCTGCCGTGCGTGCTCTGGGCGCGCCCAGAGCGCACGTTTTGCACGCGCGCGCACTACGCCGACACGCCGCACTGCCGCGCTCGACGTGACCCGACCCTGGTCCCTCTGCATCGCTGAGCCGCGCACTAGTCGCCCCCTGCTCCACGATCACTCTGGCACCCTGCTGCGCCGCTGGCCGCGCCCTTGGCGGCACGCCGGCGTCGGCAGTGGATTCCGCCGCGGACGGCGCCGCCCAAACCACCAGCGCACGCCAGCTGCCCCTGTGAATAGCTCGTGCTTATCCCCCCGCTCGTCGGCACGCTTTCGTCGCCGCTGCGATGCCCTGCAACTACAGCAACGGCTGTCGCCGACGAGCTTATCTTCTGCCGCCGCGGAGCCGCCTCGTCACGCTATATAAAGGGCCCCCGAGCCCCTCCGAGCACTCACGCGACTTCAGACTTCCCCCGTAGAGCTCCCCGCGCAGTAGATCGACCGGAGAGGACCGTTTCCCCCAACTCCGGCCAGCTCGGCCGCCGCCAAGCCCCAGCGCGATTCGTCGCCGCCGGCCACACTTTTGCCAATCCAGCGCCACCAAGAACCTCCCCGTAGTCTTGCGGAGCTGCCCAGCTACCCAGCTTCGGTTGGAGGCCACCGGAGCAACATAGTCACTTCACCACCGTAGCCTCCCTCCGCCGCGGAGCTCGCCGCCGGCGGTTCCTTCCACCTCCGCCGACCCAACGACCACCCAGAGGACCGCCTCGGTCTTGCTGTCCCATCCCCGCCCTTGGATGCCCTCGAGGAGCCGCCGTTCGTCGCCGGTGATCGCCGGAGCCCCGCCACCGTTCGGGCGCAGAAAAAGGAGGGAGAGGGAGAACGGTCAAACCTGACCAGTGGGCCCTCTGGACCCACTGTCAGTGACCCAGGCAGCGCCCTCTCTCTGTTTAAGTGGAGGCGCAAACCCCCGAGTGCGTTTCCTCTGCTGCGAAAGCGTATTTCTGCTGAAACGTTTTCCTTTTTTCTGGTTTTATTTAAAAACAGAGTTGACCAAACTTTGACTGGCTATAACTTTTAAAATAAAACTCCAAATGAGTTGATTCTTTTTCCTACCTCTCTCAAATTTCATCTAGTTTATTTTAAGATTTATTTCAAAAATATTTGAGATAAGTTTTGGTACTGTGCTTGAAATATTTGTATTTGTGTATTTTGCAAAATAGGAATTTTTGGAGGAAGAAGAAAGCTTCCAATAAGTGCATCCTTTGCATACTCTTGAAGGCAAGCATTTCTGAACTCTGGCATAATATTTGTTGTGGTGTTTTGATGCGATCACATCACCTTTTGACTTGGAGTATATGTGACAGTTTATGTATCGATGTAGTCTCGTGCATGAGTGCACTTTGGAGTTGTTTGTGGCCAGCAATGGATACCCTAAGGATTTGGATCGCCCTCGTGAGCTTCTCTTGCACACCGGTAGGAAGCGGGAAAGTCGTGGTCTTGGGTAGACACGAGCTTGTCCCTAATCCCTCGTTGGGACGAGTATGCCCGGCATAGCATGGTGAGGCTCGAGGAGTGGTGATTTATTTCACTAGTGGTAATATTGTTGGTGGATACTTGGATCACCTGAGTCGGTTGTAGACCGAGTCTTGTTCAATAGCTTCCTTCTTTGTCGGTACCACCACTTGTCCCTGCAGGGGACAGGGTATGGTTCAGTAGGTTGTCAACCCCTTTCCAAAGCACACACCGTACAGAGAGGCCGTGATGAAGGTCCCGTGGCCACGGATTAAAGCCTGTCATTCGGTCCGGGGGCATGGGTGTTTCCGGTTGGAGCCAAGGGGGGTTGCTCCCCTAGTTTCCGCGCGGTATAAATATTGTGATCCCATGCTACTCGAGGTTGTAGCCTCCCCACTTAGAGTTTTGCTTGGCAGGTGTCGTGGGTGATTCCAGGCACTGGTGAGTTAAGCTGGTGTGTGCAGGTCAGGCGTGTTTACAATCAAAAGACCGTAGACGGAATTAGTCCCGAGGGACTGAGTAATCCCGTTACTCGTGGAAAATGGTACTCCCTCTGCAGAGGATACATCCTGTTGGATAGTCATGTGCTTGAGTAGGGACCACAGTCTGGGTTAAATCTTGATAACGGTATTCGGAGGGAGAACGATTTAACTAGAACTCTGTAACGGTATTCGGATGGAGAACGGTTTAACTAGAGCTCAGTAATGGTATTCGGATGGAGATACGACTTGACTGAATTATCGGTTTTCGGATGGAGAAACGACTGTACTAAATTTTGTTTATGATTATGGCACCTTTGGATTATGATCTTTATTATTATGGACTAACCATTTATATTATGTATATTATTGAGAATCCCTGGGATGGTTCTACCTCCTGGATATTCACTGTGATTATTCTCTTATAAGCCCTTTATGTGGTGTCGCCCCGACGCCCGACTGCGGCATTATTATTTCTGCATTTTCCGCTCGAGGAGTCATTCAGACACTCGTTTGGCACCAGTATTATTATTTCTGCATTTTTCCGCTCGAGGAGTCATTCAGACACTCGTTTGGCACCAGTATTACTATCCTGCATTTTCCGCTCGAGGAGTCATTCAGACACTCGTTTGGCACCAGCATTACTATTCCGCAGTTTCCGCTCGAGGAGTCATTCAGACACTCGTTTGGCACCCAGTATTTTATTTTGGTATATTTTTATCCATATGTGTGCATCATGGTTTCTCGTATATTTTCGTGACGGATGTATGATCGTCTATTAAATCTGGAGTATGTTGGATATATTATACCCGTGTTCTTAATGTTTGCGAGTACATTCAAACGTACTCACTGGCTTGTCCCTGGCTATTGTCTTGGCCAGATTGCCTTGCGTGGAGGTATGCATCGCGGTGACACCCTCGGAACCTACGCTGTTGACGTGTGCAGCCTCGCGAAGATAGGAGTTATCCTGGTCAGCTGTTCTTGTGGGAAATGGAGTCCCATAGACGCAGATGTTTCCAACCGCTTCCGCCCTCAACCATTAGAAACCAAGTGTTGTACTCCCAGGCCTAAATGGTCTTGTACTACATAATTTTGTTCCTTGCTTGGAATTCTTGTATCAATTTGGTACCTCATCAGCTAACAGTAATCCTGGGGCTGGTGAGCACACAGGCCGTTTTTCTGGGAATTTATATCCCAAAAATCCGGTCGTGACATGAACTTATGCATAGGGGTTGGCACACGTTTTCGTCTTGACTCTCCGATAGAAACTTTGGGGCAATCTTTGAAGTACTTTGTGTTGGTTTGAATAGATGAATCTGAGATTGTGTGATACATATCGTATAATCATACCCACGGATACTTGAGGTGATATTGGAGTATCTAGGTGACATTAGGGTTTTGGTTGATATGTGTCTTAAGGTGTTATTCTAGTACGAACTTTGAATAGATCAATCAAAAAGAATAACTTTGAGGTGGTTTCGTACCCTACAATAATCTCTTCGTTTGTTCTCCGCTATTGGTGACTTTGGAGTGACTCTTTGTTGCATGTTGAGGGGTATTTATATGATTCAATTATGTTATTATTGTTGAGAGAACTTGCACTATTGAAAGTATGAACCCTAGGCCTTGTTTCCTAGCATTGCAATACCGTTTACCCTCACTTTTATCGCTTGCCACCTTGCTGTTTTTATATTTTCAAATTACAAAAACCTATATCTACCATCCATATTGCACTTGTATCACCATCTCTTCGCCGAACTAATGCACCTATACAATTTACCATTGTATTGGGTGTGTTGGGGACACAAGAGACTCTTTGTTATTTGGTTGCAGGGTTGTTTGAGAGAGACCATCTTCATCCTACGCCTCCCACGGATTGATAAACCTTAGGTCATCCACTTGAGGGAAATTTGCTACTGTCCTACAAACCTCTGCACTTGGAGGCCCAACAACGTCTACAAGAAGAAGGTTGTGTAGTAGACATCAAGCTCTTTTCTGGCGCCGTTGCCGGGGAGGTGAGTGCTTGAAGGTATATCTTTAGATCTTGCAATCGAATCTTTTAGTTTCTTGTTTTATCACCAGTTTAGTTTATAAAAGAAAACTACAAAAAATGGAATTGAGAGTGCCTCATATGCTTCATCTTTTTATTGTCTTTCGTGAAAATAAGGATTCCGATAATTGTGCTCAAGTGCTAGAAGAAGAGTGCATTAGAATGTTTGGCACTAAATATTTGAATGATGAGCATGATTGCAATGTTGTTAGTATGAATTCCTTGAATATTCATGATGCTAATGATATGCAAAGCCACAAGCTTGGGGAAGCTATGTTTGATGAAGATGATATTTTTTGTCCCCCAAGTTTTGATGAGCAAATTTATTATGATGAAAGCATGCCTCCTATTTATGATGATTATATTGATGAAAGTGGATTTGGAGAGGTCATGACTTTATTTAGTGATGAATCCACTATTTCGGAAGAGTTTCCAATTGATTATGATAACAAAGTAGCTATTTATGATGATTATTGTGATGACATGTATGCTATTAAGAATAAAGATAAAAATGAAACTTGTCATCTAGTTTTCAATTGGATTATGCTTCACATGATAGTTATTTTGTTGAGTTTTCTCACACTATTCCGAATGAGAAGAATTTTGCTTATGTGGAGAGTAATAAATTTTATATGCTTGTAGATCATGAAAAGAATGCTTTAGGTGCTGGTTATATTGTTGAATTCATTCATGATGCTACTGAAAATTATTATGAGGGAGGAACATATGCTTGTAGGAATTGCAATAATATCAAGTTTCCTCTCTATGTGCTTAAAGTTTTGAAGCTATGCTTGTTTTGCCTTCCTATGCTAGTTGATTATTGTTCCCGTAAGTTGTTTGCTCACAAAATCCCTATGCATAGGAAGTCTGTTAGACTTAAATGTGCTAGTCATATTCTTCATGATGCTCTCTTTATGTTTCAATTCTTATCTCTTATGTGAGCATCATTGAAATCATCATGCCTAGCTAGGGGCGTTAAACGTTACCGCTTGTTGGGAGGCAACCCAATTTTATTTTTGTTCCTTGTTTTTTGTTCCTGTTTAGTAATAAATAAATCATCTATCCTCTGGTTAGATGTGGTTTTATGTTTTAATTAGTATTTGTGCCAAGTAAGACCTATAGGATCTTCTTGGATGATAATTATTTGATCTTGCTGAAAAAGACAGAAACTTTCTGCTCACAAAAACAATTGTTAAACATCACCAGAAAGTGATAAAATACTGATTCCAATTGCAATAGATCAGTAATAAAATTATCTAGGTCGTCCTATTTTGGCAGGTTTTTCTGAGTTCGAGAAGTTTGCGTTTGATGCAGATTACTACAGACTGTTCTGTTTTTGACAGATTCTGTTTTCTATGTGTTGTTTGCTTATTTTGATGAATCTATGAGTAGTATCGGAGGGTATGAACCATAGATAAGTTGGAATACAGTAGATATTACACCAATATGAATTTAGAATGAGTTCACAACAGTACCTAAGTGGTGATTTATTTTCTTATACTAACGGAGCTTATGAGTTTTCTGTTGAGTTTTGTGTTGTGAAGTTTTCAAGTTTTGGGTAAAGATTCGATGGAATATGGAATAAGGAGTGGCAAGAGCCTAAGCTTGGGGATGCCCAAGGCACCCAAGGTAATATTTAAGGACAACCAAGAGCCTAAGCTTGGGGATGCCCCGGAAGGCATCCCCTCTTTCGTCTTCGTTCATCGGTAACTTTACTTGGAGCTATATTTTTATTCACCACATGATATGTGTTTTGCTTGGAGCGTCAATTTTATTTTTTTAGTATTTGCTTGATGTTATTTAGAATAATGTTTTGCATCTCTATTTTCAATAAAAATGTCAAGGATAGCCTTTACCATGCTTATTTTGCAAGTATACATGTTGCTGTTTCAAAACAGAAAGTTTACCGCTGTTGCAAAAATTCTCTAGAAAAGTCAGAATGTGATAAAATGTTGAAACCTTTTTCTCAATAAGCTCTGATAAATTTACTACAGTGGGAATTTTCTTTCATAATGTTTGGAGTTAGGGAAGTATTGATACTCTTGCATTCTTTACAGACTGTACTGTTTTGGCAGATTGCTGTTATGATTGCATTGTTTGCATATGTTTGTTTGTTCAATGATTCTATTTGAGGATAGGAGTATTAAATATGCAGAGGCATTTAGTATGCAATGTTGAATAATAATTTTAGTGATTTGTTACAGTAGAAATGATAAGGTTTTTGCATTGGTTTATACTAACTTATCTCACGAGTTCTTGTTGAGTTTGGTGTGGATGAAGCTTTCAAGATTTAGGAAACCGTGATATGAGAGGAATTAAGGAGACACAAAAGCTCAAGCTTGGGGATGCCCAAGGCATCCCAAGATAATATTTCAAGAAGTCTCAAGCGTCTAAGCTTGGGGATGCCCCGGTTGGCATCCCACCTTTCTTCTTCAAGAACTATCGGTTAGTTTCGGTTGATCCTAAGTTTTTGCTTCTTCACGTGATGTTTGCTATCCTTGAAATGTCATTTTGTTTTGCTTGCTGTTTGAATAAAATACCAAGATCTGAAATTCTTAAATGAGAGAGAGTCTTCGCATAGCTACATAATTATTTAACTACTCATTGATCTTCACTTATATCTTTTTGGAGTAGTTTGTCATTTACTCGTGTGCTTCACTTATATCCTATGAGTAAATAGTTGAATGATTTGAATATCATAAATCTGAAATTATATATGTTTCATATGCTTATCCCATGGGGAGTAATGACTTCACATATAAGAAGTAGAGGTGGTAAATTTATTGAAGGTTAGTAAACATTGTATTGGTCACTTGAACCATTCATGAAAGAATATTGAAGGAAGAGAGATTTCACATATAAATATACTATCTTGGACACCTTTTATGATTTTGAGCACTCATTAAAATATGACATGCTAAAAGGTTGATGTTGGACAAGGAAGACAACGTAATGGGTTATGTATTCTTATATCTGAAATAAAGTATATTGTCATGGATCATTCAACATGCTGAGCTTGCCTTTCCACCTCATGCTAGCCAAATTCTTTGCACCAAGTAGAGATACTACTTGTGCTTCCAAACATCCCTTAAACCAGTATTGCCATGAGAGTCCACCATACCTACCTATGGATTGAGTAAGATCCTTCAAGTAAGTTGTCATCGGTGCATGCAATAAAAATTGCTCTCTAAATATGTATGATTTATTAGTGTGGAGAAAATAAGCTTTATACAATCTTGTGATGTGGAAGCAATAAAAGCGACGGACTGCATAATAAAGGTCCCTATCACAAGTGGCAATATAAAGTGACGTTCTTTCGCATTAAGATTTTGTGCATCCAACTATAAAAGCGCATGACAACCTCTACTTCCATCTGCGAAGGGCCTATCTTTTATTCTTGTCTTATACCTTATGCAAGAGTCATGGTGATCTTCACCTTTCCTTTTTACATTTTATCCTTTGGCAAGCACATTGTGTTGGAAAGATCCTGATATATATATATGTGTATATATGTATATATATATATATATGTATATATGTATATATATATATATATATGTATATATGTATATATATATATATATATCCAATTGGATGTAAGGTATCATGAACTATTATTGTTGACATTACCCTTGAGGTAAAAGGTTGGGAGGCGAATCTATAAGCCCCTATCTTTCTCTGTGTCTAAATAAAACTTTGAACCCATAAATATCGCGTGAGTGTTAGCAATTGTGAAAGACTAAATGATAGTTGAGTATGTGAAGTTTGCTGAATCAAAGCTCTGACATAGACTCTTCCTGGAAATAAGATGAATTGTAATTGTTTGATGACTAATAACACGGTTTGTTAGTTTTCAAGAAAGTTTATGATCTATTCTTTAACCTGTGAATAGCTTGTTACTTGATCATGAGAATCTTTATGATATGAGCTACTGTTATGACATATAATGATGCTAGAAAATGTGATTGAAATTATCATTGATCAAACTTGTGCACCTGCTAGCATTCACACTTCATAAATTATTTCTTTTATCATTTACCTACTCGAGGACGAGCAGGAATTAAGCTTGGGGATGCTGATACGTCTCCAACGTCTCCAACGTATCTATAATTTATGAAGTATTCATGCTATTATATTATCTGTTTTGGATGTTTAATGGGCTTTATTAAACACTTTTATATTATTTTTGGGACTAACCTATTAACCGGAGGCCCAGCCCAAATTGATGTTTTCTTGCCTATTTAGTGTTTTGAAGAAAAGGAATATCAAACGGAGTCCAAACGGAATGAAACCTTCGGGAGAGTTATTTTTGGAACGGAAGCAATCCAGGAGACTTGGAGTAGATGTTAGGGAAGCTTCGAGGAAGCCACGAGGCAGGGAGGCGCGCCCTACCCCCCTGGGCGCACCCCCACCCTCGTGGGCCCCTCGTGGCTCCGCTGACCGACTTCTTTCGCCTATATATGTCCATATACCCTAAAAACATCGAGGAGCAGAATAGGTCGGGAGTTCCGCCGCCGCAAGCCTCTGTAGCCACCAAAAACCAATCGGGACCCTGTTCCGGCACCCTGCCGGAGGGGGGATCCCTCACCGGTGGCCATCTTCATCATCCCGGCGCTCTCCATGACGAGGAGGGAGTAGTTCACCCTCGGGGCTGAGGGTATGTACCAGTAGCCATGTGTTTGATCTCTCTCTCTCTCTCTCGTGTTCTTGAGGTGGTACAATCTTGATGTATTGCGAGCTTTGCTATTATAGTTGGATCTTATGATGTTTCTCCCCCCTCTAGTCTCTTGTAATGGATTGAGTTTTCCCTTTGAAGTAATCTTATCGGATTGAGTCTTTAAGGATTTGAGAACACTTGATGTATGTCTTGCATGTGCTTATCTGTGATGACAATGGGATATCACATGATCTACTTGATGTATGTTTTGGTGATCAACTTGTGGGTTCCGCGACCTCGTGAACTTATGCATAGGGGTCGGCACACGTTTTCGTCTTGACTCTCTAGTAGAAACTTTGGGGCACTCTTTGAAGTACTTTGTGTTGGTTTGAATAGATGAATATGAGATTGCGTGATACATATCGTATAATCATACCCACGGATACTTGAGGTGACATTGGAGTATCTAGGTGACATTAGGGTTTTGGTTGATATGTGTCTTAAGGTGTTATTCTAGTACGAACTCTTGAATAGATCGATCCGAAAGAATAACTTTGAGGTGGTTTCGTACCCTACAATAATCTCTTCGTTTGTTCTCCGCTATTAGTGACTTTGGAGTGACTCTTTGTTGCATGTTGGGGGATATTTATATGATCCAATTATGTTATTATTGTTGAGAGAACTTGCACTAGTGAAAGTATGAACCCTAGGCCTTGTTTCCTAGCATTGCAATACCGTTTACGCTCACTTTTATTGCTTGCCACCTTGCTGTTTTATATTTTCAGATTACAAAAACCTATATCTACCATCCATATTGCACTTGTATCACCATCTCTTCGCCGAACTAGTGCGCCTGTACAATTTACCATTGTATTGGGTGTGTGGGGGACACAAGAGACTCTTTGTTATTTGGTTGCAGGGTTGTTTGAGAGAGACCATCTTCATCCTACGCCTCCCACGGATTGATAAACCTTAGGTCATCCACTTGAGGGAAATTTGCTATTGTCCTACAAACCTCTGCACTTGGAGGCCCAACAACGTCTACAAGAAGAAGGTTGTGTAGTAGACGTCAGAGTGTTCAACCCAACGAGGAGCAGAAGGAAATGACAAGTGGTTTTCAGTAAGGTAATGTCTGCAAATGCTGAAATTGTAAGTAGCAGAGTAGTTTGATAGCAAGATAATTTGTAACGAGCAAGTAACAATAGTAGTAACAAAAGTGCAGCAAGGTAGTCCAATCCTTTTGAGGCAATGGACAGGCCAAAACGGTCTCTTATGATAAGAAAAGCGTTCTTGAGGGTACACGGGAATTTCATCTAGTCACTTTCATCATGTTGGTTCAATTTGTGTTCGCTACTTTGATAATTTGATATGTGGGTGGACCGGTGCTTAGGTGCTGTTCTTACTTGAACAAACCCCCTACTTATGATTAACCCTCCTGCAGGCATCCGCAACTATGAGAAAAGTATTAAGAATAATTCTAACCATAGCATTAAACTTTTGGATCCAATCAGTCCCTTACGGAATAGCGCATAAACTGGGGTTTAAGCTTCTATCACTCTCGCAGCCCATCATCTAATTGCTACTCCACAATGCATTCCCTTAGGCCCAAATATGGTGAAGTGTCATGTAGTCGACGTTCACATGACACCACTAAGGGAATCACAACATACATACTATCAAAATATCGAACACATATCAAGTTCACATGATTACTTGCAACATGATTTCTCCCATGACCTCAAGAACAAAAGTAACTACTCACAAATGATAATCATGCTCAATATCATAGGAGTATTAAATAGCATATTGGACCTGAACATATAATATTCCACCAAATAAACCATATAGTAATCAACTACAAGATGTAATCAACACTACTAGTCACCCACAAGCACCAATCTATAGTGCCGGTAACAAGATTGAACACAAGAGATGAACTAGGGTTTGAGATGAGATGGTGATGTTGAAGATGTTGATGGAGATTGCCCCCCAAGATGGGAGAGTTGTTGGTGATGATGACGAAGATGATTTCCCCCTCTCGGAGGGAAGTTCCCCCGGCGGAATCGCTCCACCGGAGGGCAAAAGTGCTCCTGCCCAAGTTCCGCCTCGAGACGGCAGCGCTCCATCCCGAAAGTCCTCTCCTTATTTTTTTTTCTAGGTCAAAATGACCTATATACTTGAAGATGGGCACCGGAGGTGGGCCTGGGTGAGCACAACCCACCAGGGCGCGCCTGGGCTCCCTGGCGTGCCCAGGTGGGTTGTGCCCACCTGGTGGGCCCCCTCTGGTGGTTATTTTCTCCAATATTCTTCATATATTCCATAAAAATTCTCCGTGAAGTTTCAGCTTGTTTGGAGTAGTGCAGAATACGTAGCCTGACGTAGCTTTTTCAGGTCCAGATTTCCAGTTGCCGGAATTCTCCCTGTTTGTGTGTACCTTGCATATTATGAGAGAAAAGGCATTAAGAATTACTCCAAAAAGCATTATTATGGATAAAAAATCATAAATAATAGTAGGAAAACATGTTGCAAAATTGACCTATCAACTCCCTCAAGCGAAAACCAAAATCGAAAAACATGTCGACATGCTTTAAGAGAGAGGTGTCGATAAAAACAAAATACGGACATAGAAGCATCATGTTCATTATTATAATAGCAAAAAATTTAAACATAAGACTTTTGTCATAGAACTTTTATCATATACTTCTCATGAATAAGTAACAGTTCATCACACAATCGAAGTATAAAGCAAAAACTCTATTAGAAACCAACAAACTATGTTCTCAGTCAACTTTGCAACTACAATTCATCATCTTTTCAGGAAGGGTCACGTATCGGAGCCTTTAGGCAAGTCCACATACTCAACAATCATATAGTCTTCTATGATTGCTAACACTCACCGCATACACATGAGCAAAACATTTCAACCAGACACATAGAAAGATAGCGGCTTATAGTTTCGCCTCCCTACGTATTCACCTCAAGGGTGATGTCAACAATAATAACTCATGCCACCCATATTCAACTGGACATATGTGCCTAGATCTTTCCTCACCACATGATGCTTGCCAAAAGATAAAATAAAAGGGAATACACAGAAAACTTTGACTCTTTGCATAAAAGTAAATACATAAAAGTAAAAGATAGGCCCTTCGCAGAGGGAAGCAGATGTTGCCATGTGCTTATTTGTTTGTATGCTCAACCCCTTAGTGCAAAAGAATGTCACGTTGCATTGCCCCTTGTGATAGCGACCTTTATTATGCAGTCTGTTGCTTTTATTCTTCAACATCACAAGTTCGTGCAACGCTCAATTTTCTCTTACACTAAATGATCTCACACATTTAGAAGCTATTTTTATTGCCTTTTTGCACCGATGACAACTTACTTGAGGGATCTTGCTCAATCCCTAGGTAGGTATGGTGGACTCTTGAAAATAAGATTTGGGTTGAAGGGTTTTTGGATGCACAAGTAGTATCTCTACTTAGTGCGGAATTTTTGGCCAGCAAAGATAGGGGGCAAGCACCACATGTTAAAGGATCTATGACAATATGACTTCTATGTGAATATGAACAAACATAAATCATTAAGTTGTCTTCCTTGTCCAACGCCAACAATTTTGGCATATAATATTTTGATGGGGGCTCAAAATCAAAAAAGATTTCTAGGATAGTATATTTATATGTGAATCTTCTCTTCCCTTATTAATTCTTTCATGAGTTGCATCATTGACTAATGATATGTTTGTCAATCTCTAATAAAATTTTCTACTTATACTTTTCCTTATGTGGTGCCATCACCTACCATAAGATTAGTATACGATCTTCTTGATTTATTTCCTTTCATTTGTTTATTTCCTTTCCTTTTATTTATTTCTTTTCTTTTAATTGCAGCAAGAAAGTAAAGAAAGCAAAAACTCAAACTAAACATTCTTATATATCTTACACACGATTACAAGGATAGATCACTAAGCAAACTCTCAAAGAAGAAAGGATTGAACTAAACTTTTATTCGTCTAAAGCAAAAGATCGAACTAAAATAGGTAAAGGAAAAAAAGATAGTGGGATGATACGATACCGGGGCACCTCCCCCAAGCCTGGCGAAAGCCAAGGGGAGTGCCCATACCCGATACTCAATTTTCCTTTGGTGATGAAGATTATGTTGGTGGTGAAGAAGAAGAGATCTTGTCCTCGGGTTTGCACGGCAGAGGTCGACCATCGTAAGAGGAAGAATGAGTCTCACTCAGGTCCTGCAACTAGCAGCCAAACTCATACCTTTAAACCTCGCCTCATATTCAAAGACTTGGTTTTGGAGATCATAGATCAGGCTTTGGAGAAAGTTGATTAGCTCGTTGATGGTGAAGACCATGTCCTTCATGGGCTTGCCATCCACCTTGAGATCACAGGAAAGGTTTGTGATCATGAGGTGATTGGCATTGAGCCCACGCTCCACCATCCCCTTGCACCGGAAGACTTCCTGCTCCGTAGCTTCAAGCATGGGCTCCACGGTTCCCGTGCCCTTGGGACCTTGCACATCGTGGATGTGCAGCACCCCCTCATGCATCTGGATGGTTTGAGGGTGCTGCACCACCTCCCGCAGATATGGGTTGATGACGTTCTTGAAGAACTTGTCCTTGGAGGAGCTTGAAGCGGCCATGGTTGATGGGATCTGACAGAAATAGCAAGAAAAGAGAACAGAGGATTTCTCTGTGATACGGGGGTCAATAAGTTCGGGGGGTATATAAAGATTTTTTATCTTGGGGGACAAGCAAACTATAGAAAAACGGAGTCCGGAAGGTGTCCCATGTGGGCACAACCCACCTGGGTACGCTTCCTGGAAGTTTCTTATTTTCCTATTTTTCTAAATATTCCAAAACTGACAAAAAATATTTTTGCGGATTTTTTGGAGTCAGTTTACTTACCGTATCACGTACCTCCTTATTTTCATGATTCTGGAGTGTTCCGGAAGGACTCTTTTATGTGTTCCTCCGATGTCAAAGTTTGGATAATATTACTTTCAACATTAATGGGCATACCTGAGATATAATGTTTTAATCGTTGCCCATTGACAACCTTCGGGTTAGTACCTTTGGCATTATTTATTTTGATGGCTCCAGACCGATAAACCTCCTCGATAACATATGGGCCTTCCCATTTTGAGAGGAGTTTTCCTACAAAGAATCAACGAGAGTTGTACAAAAGAGCATATTCTCCGACATTAAACTCACGCTTTTGGATTCTCTTGTCATGCCATCTTTTAACTTTTTCTTTGAATAATTTTGCATTTTCATAAGCTTGGGTTCTCCATTCGTCTAATGAACTAATATCAAATAACCTCTTTTCACCGGCAAGTTTGAAATCATAGTTGAGTTCTTTGACTGCCCAATATGCTTTATGTTCTAACTCAAGAGGCAAATAACAAGCTTTTCCATAAACCATTTTATAAGGAGACATACCCATAGGATTTTTGTATGTTGTTCTATAAGCCCAAAGTGCATCATCTAATATCTTAGACCAATTCTTCCTGGACCTATTAACAGTCTTTTGTAAAATTAATTTTATTTCTCTATTGCTAAGCTCAACTTGACCACTAGACTGAGGATGATAAGGTGATGGAATTCTATGGTTAACATCATACTTGGCAAGCATTTTACAGAAAGCACCATGAATAAAGTGTGAACCACCATGAGTCATTAAATATCCAGGGACTCCAAACCTTGGGAAAATAACTTCCTTAAGCATTTTAATAGAGGTGTTGTGATCAGCACTACTGGTTGGAATAGCTTCTACCCATTTAGTAACATAATCAACAGCAACCAAAATATGTGTATACCATTAGAGGAAGGAAAAGGTCCCATGTAATCAAATCCCCAAACATCAAATGGTTCAACAGCAAGTGAATAATTCATAGGCATTTCTTGACGCTTACCGATATTAACTATTCTTTGGCATTCATCACAAGATAAGACGAACTTACGGGCATCCTTGAAGAGAGTAGGCCAATAAAATCCAGATTGCAATACCTTGTGAGTAGTTCTATCTCTAGCATGATGCCCTCCATATGCTTCGGAGTGACATTTCTGTAAGATTTGTCCCTGTTCATGCTCAGGTACACAACATCTAATAATACCATCTACTCCTACTTTATAAAGATGTGGGTCATCCCAAAAGTAGTGTCTTAAATCATAGAAGCATTTGTTTCTTTTGTTGGTAAGTAAAGCTAGGTGGTACATACTTAGCAACAATGTAATTAGCATAGTCAACATACCAAGGAGTGTTATGAAACATTTATTGCAGCTAACTACTCATCAGGAAAACTATCATCAATAGGTAGTCGGTCATCAGGCACATTTTCAAGCCTAGAGAAGTTATCAGTTACGGGGTTCTCAGCTCCTTTTCTATCAGTGATATGCAAATCAAATTCTTGTAGCAAGAGAACCCATCTAATAAGTCTAGGTTTAGCATCTTTCTTTTCCATAAAATATTTAATAGCAGCATGATCGGTGTGAACAATTACTTTTGAATCAACAATATAAGGTCTAAATTTATCACAAGCAAACACCACTGCTAAGAATTCTTTTTCAATAGTTGCATAATTTCTTTGAGCACTGTCTAGAGTTTTACTAGCATAATGAATAACATTCAGTTTCTTATCAACTCTTTGTCCTAGAACAGCACCAACAGCATAATCACTAGCATCACACATAATTTCAAAAGGCAAATTCCAATTAGGTGGTTGAACAATAGGTGCATAAATTAAGGCATTCTTGAGTGTTTCAAAGGCTTCTAAACAATCATCATCAAAAACAAAAGGAATATACTTTTGCAAAAGACTCGTAAGAGGCCTAGAAATTTTAAAAAAGTCTTTGATAAATCTCCTATAGAAACCAGCATGACCTAGGAAACTACGAATACCTTTGATATCTTTAGGACATGGAATTTTCTCAATTGCATCAACCTTAGCTTTGTCCACATCAATACCTCTTTCAAAAATTTTATGACCCAAGACAATACCTTCATTAACCATAAAGTGGCACTTCTCCCAATTCAAGACAAGATTTGTTTGCTCGCATCTCTGCAAAACTTGATCAAGGTTGCTTAAACAATCATCAAAAGACTTCCCGTAAACAGAGAAGTCATCCATGGAAACCTCAACAATCTTTTCACAAAAATCAGAGAATATAGCAGTCATACATCTTTGAAAGGTAGCTGGTGCATTGCATAAACCAAAAGGCATACGTCTATAAGCATAAGTTCCAAAGGGACAAGTAAAAGTGGTATTTTCTTGATCAGGTTGAGAAACAGGTATTTGTGAAAAGCCAGAGTATCCATCAAGGAAGCAAAAGTGTGTGTGCTTATATAATATTTCTAGCATTTGATCAATAAAAGGCAGAGGGTAATGATCTTTTCTAGTTTCTTTGTTTAATTTTCTAAAATCAATTACCTTTCTATAGCATGTAACAATTCTTTGTGGAATAAGTTCATTCTTATCATTAGGAACAACAGTAATACCTCCTTTCTTAGGAACACAATGAACAGGACTTACCCATCTACTATCAGCTATGGGATAGATTATACCCGCTTCCAAAAGTTTTAATATTTCCATTCTTACCACCTCTTTCATCTTCGGATTTAACCGACGTTGGTGATCAACAACGGGTTTAGCATCAGGTTCGATATTAATTTTGTGCTGACATGGAGTGGGACTAATGCCCTTTAAATCATCAAGAGTATATCCAATAGCAGCTCGGTGCTTCCTTAGAACTTTCAATAATCTTTCTTCTTCATGTTCTGAAAGGTCAGCACTAATAATAACAGGATATATCTTCTTTTCATCAAGATAAGTATATTTCAAAGTGTTTGGCAATTGTTTTAATTCAAACACAGGATCACCTTTAGGTGGAGGAGGACCTCCTAGAGTTTCAGTAGGCAAATTGTGTTTAAGTAGAGGACGTTGTTCAAAGAAAATCTTATCTATTTCATTTCTTTCATGCATATGTAAATCATTTTCATGGTCTAGCAAATATTGTTCTAAAGGATCAGTAGGTGGCACAGCAATAGAAGCAAGACCAATTATTTCATCCTTACTAGGCAATTCTTTTTCATAAAGCTTTCTACTAAACTTGGAGAAATTAAATTCATGAGACTCATCACCAAAACTAACACCAACAGTTTGTTCCTCACAATCTATCTTAGCATTAATGGTGTTCAAGAAAGGTCTACCAAAGATAATGGGACATAAGTCATCTTGTGGGGAACCAAGAACAAGGAAATCAGTAGGATATTTTATTTTTCCACACAAGACTTCAACATCTCTAACAGTCCCAATTGGTGATATAGTGTCTCTATTAGCAAGTTTAGTAGTAACATATATGTCTTCTATTTCCGCTATGTCATTCATAATTTCTTGATATAAGGTGTAAGGAATAGCACTCACACTAGCACCTATGTCACATAAACCATGATAACAGTGATCTCCTATTTTAACTGAGACAACGGGCATGCCAACAACAGGTCTATGTCCTTTTTATCAGGTTTGGCAATTCTAGCAGCTTCTTCGCAGAAGTAAATAACATGCCCATCCATATCTTCTTCCAAGAGATATTTAACCATAGCAATACTAGGTTCTACTTTGATTTGTTCATCAGGTTTAGGTGTTCTAATATAGCTTTTGTTAATCACGGTTGAAACTTTAGCATGTTCCTTTATCCTAACAGGGAAAGGTGGTTTCTCAATATAAGCAGAAGGAACAACTGGATCAACATTACAAAGTATAGTTTCTTCTTTAATTGGTACCAGTTCTTTAGTTTCTTCTTTAATAGGTGGGTGATATTTAAACCACTTCTATTTCGGGAGATCAACATGAGTAGCAAATGATTCACAAAAAGAGGCTACTATCTCAGAGTCAAGTCCATATTTAGTGCTAAACTTTTGAAAAGCATCGGTATGCATAAAAGATTTAAAACAATCATACTTAAATTTAATACCTGACTCTTTACCTTTGTAGAGTTCCCAATCTTCAAAGTTGCATTTAATTCTTTCCAAAAGATCCCACCGGAATTCAATAGTCTTCTTCATAAAAGAACCAGCACAAGATGTATCAAGCATGGTTTGATCATTACGAGAAAGCCGAGCATAAAAATTCTGAATAATAATTTCTCTTGAGAGCTCATGATTGGGGCATGAATATAACATTGACTTAAGCCTCCCCCAACCTAGAGCGATACTTTCTCCTTCACGAGGCCAAAAATTATATATATAATTCCGATCACGATGAACTAGATGCATAGGATAAATTGTTTGGTGAAACTCCAATTTCAATCGATTCCAATTCCATGATCCAATATCATCTCATAGCCTATACCATGCCAATGCTTTTCCCTTCAAAGATAAAGGGAAAACCTTCTCCATAACTTCATCTCTAGGTAAACCTGCAAGTTTAAATGATCCACAAATTTGTTCCACATATATCAAGTGCATATCAGGATGTTCGGTTCGGTTCCATCTCCTGCATAAGGATTAGCTAGCAGTTGTTCTATCATACCCGAAGGAATTTCATATTCAATATTTTCAGTAGGTACAGTAGGTTGAGGGGTTGCTAATTGTAGCCTTGATAACCCACAAGCATAGGGGATCAATTTTAGCTCTTTTCGATAAGTAAGAGTGTCGAACCCAACAAGGAGCAGAAGGAAATGACAAGTGGTTTTCAGTAAGGTAATGCCTGTAAGTGCTGAAATTGTAAGTAGCAGAGTAGTTTGATAGCAAGATAATTTGTAATGAGCAAGTAACAATAGTAGTAAAAAATTGCAGCAAGGTAGCCCAGTCCTTTCGAGGCAAAGGACAGGCCAAAATGGTCTCTTATGATAAGCAAAGCGTTCTTGAGGGTACACGGGAATTTCATCTAGTCACTTTCATCATGTTGGTTCGATTGTGTTCGCTACTTTGATAATTTGATATGTGGGTGGACCGGTGCTTAGGTGTTATTCTCAGTTGAACAAACCTCCTACTTATGATTAACCCTCCCGCAAGCATCCGCAACTATGAGAAAAGTATTAAGAATAAATTCTAACCATAGCATTAAACTTTTGGATCCAATCAGCCCCTTACGGAATAACGCATAAACTGGGGTTTAAGCTTCTATCACTCTCGATGCCCATCATCTAATTGCTACTCCACAATGCATTCCCTTAGGCCCAAATATGGTGAAGTGTCATGTAGTCGACGTTCACATGACACCACTAAGGGAATCACAACATACATACTATCAAAATATCGAACACATATCAAGTTCACATGATTACTTGCAACATGATTTCTCCCATGACCTCAAGAACAAAAGTAACTACTCACAAATGATAATCATGCTCAATATCATAGGAGTATTAAATAGCATATTGGACCTGAACATATAATATTCCACCAAATAAACCATATAGTAATCAACTACAAGATGTAATCAACACTACTAGTCACCCACAAGCACCAATCTATAGTTCCGGTAACAAGATTGAACACAAGAGATGAACTAGGGTTTGAGATGAGATGGTGATGTTGAAGATGTTGATGGAGATTGCCCCCCAAGATGGGAGAGTTGTTGGTGATGATGATGAAGATGATTTCCCCCTCTCGGAGGGAAGTTCCCCCGGCGGAATCGCTCCACCGGAGGGCAAAAGTGCTCCTGCCCAAGTTCCGCCTCGAGACGGCAGCGCTCCATCCCGAAAGTCCTCTCCTTATTTTTTTTCTAGGTCAAAATGACCTATATACCAGAAGATGGGCACCGGAGGTGGGCCTGGGTGAGCACAACCCACCAGGGCGCGCCTGGGCTCCCTGGCGCGCCCAGGTGGGTTGTGCCCACCTGGTGGGCCCCCTCTGGTGGTTATTTTCTCCAATATTCTTCATATATTCCATAAAAATTCTCCGTGAAGTTTCCGCTTGTTTGGAGTTGTGCAGAATGGGTAGCCTGGCTTAGCTTTTTCAAGTCCAGATTTCTAGTCGCCGGAATTCTCCCTCTTTGTGTGTACCTTGCATATTATGAGAGAAAAGGCACTAGAATTACTCCAAAAACATTATTATGGATAAAAACATCATAAATAACAGTAGGAAAACATGATGCAAAATGGACGTATCATGTGGATGAACGGTGGCGGAGCGTCGTACACTACCCGACAGAGGTTGCCTCAGGGCGAAAGTGGCTACGCGCTTATTGGTGTGTGGGTTGTCTAACTTTCTATCCCTTTTTGCGGTTGCCATGGGCCTCCTTTTATACATCAAGGGGTCACCACAATGGCAAAGTAGTCATGATGCACTGATAAGATAACAAACAGTTCTATCATACCTAACTCTACGGGCTGACAGGGCGCATTAAATGCACCACTCAACGTCACATCGTTGGTTGCCCGGCAGGCCTTGCCGGGCTATCTTGCCAGCTTCGCGCCAGCTCGCTTGACACGTCGTAGGATGGGTGTCATCTGTAGGTATTCCCTGTAGGGAAAGGCTGCCATGTGGTGAATGGTTGCCACTTAGTCACTTTGCGGCTTGACACCGCACTGATTGACGACGTGGGTCGTGGCGGAGTAGTTGGTGAGGTGGTTTTGCCGCCGCGTGTCCCGGTGCTATCTCTTGAGCACTGCGTTGGTTTTCCCTTGAAGAGGAAAGGGTGATGCAGCAAAGTAGCGTAAGTATTTCCCTCACTTTTTGAGAACCAAGGTATCAATCCAGTAGGAGGCCACACACGAGTCCCTCGCACCTACACAAACAAATAAATCCTCGCAACCAACGCGATAAGGGGTTGTCAATCCCTACACGGTCACTTACGAGAGTGAGATCTGATAGATATGATAGGATAATATTTTTGGTATTTTTATGATAAAGATGCAAAGTAAAGTAAAAGGCAATAAAAATAACTAAGTGTTGGAAGATTAATATGATGGAAAATAGACCCGGGGGCCATAGGTTTCACTAGTGGCTTCTCCCAAGAGCATAAGTATTTATGGTGGGTGAACAAATTACTATTGAGCAATTGACAGAATTGAGCATAGTTATGAGAATATCTAGGTATGATCATGTATATAGGCATCACGTCCGAGACAAGTAGACCGACTCCTGCCTACATCTACTACTATTACTCCACACATTGACTGCTATCCAGCATGCATCTAGAGTATTAAGTTCATAAGAACAGAGTAACGCTTTAAGCAAGATGACATGATGTAGAGGGATAAACTCATGCAATCTGATATAAACCCCATCTTGTTATCCTCGATGGCAACAATACAATACGTGCCTTGCTGCCCCTACTGTCACTGGGAAAGGACACCGCAAGATTGAACCCAAAGCTAAGCACTTCTCCCATTGCAAGAAAGATC
The DNA here is from genome assembly GCF_018294505.1 of Triticum aestivum. Lineage (NCBI taxonomy): Eukaryota > Viridiplantae > Streptophyta > Magnoliopsida > Poales > Poaceae > Triticum > Triticum aestivum. The sequence goes on along the minus strand of NC_057802.1, from coordinate 253,017,436 downwards.
AATCTAGTAGGCCAAACCAAACTGATAATTTGAAGAGACTTGCAAAGATAACCAATCATACATAAAAGAATTCAGAGAAGATTCAAATATTGTTCATAGATAAACTTGATCATAAACCCACAATTCATCGGTCTCAACAAACACACCGCAAAAGAAGATTACATCTAATAGATCTCCACAAGAGAGGGGGAGAACATTGTATTGAGATCCAAAAAGAGAGAAGAAGCCATCTAGCTAATAACTATGGACCCGAAGGTCTGAGGTAAACTACTCACACTTCATCGGAGAGGCTATGGTGTTGATGTAGAAGCCCTCCGTGATCGATGCCCCCTCCGGCGGAGCTCCGGAATAGGCCCCAAGATGGGATCTCACGGATACAGAAGGTTGCGGTGGTGGAAGTAGGTTTTTGGCTCCGTATATGGTAGTTTGGGGGTACGTAGGTATATATAGGAGGAAGAAGTACGTCGGTGGAGCAACATGGGGCCCACGAGGGTGGAGGGCGTGCCCAGGGGTAGGCGCGCCCCCCCTACCTCGTGGCCTCCTGGTTGATGTCTTGACGTAGGGCCCAAGTCCTCTGGATCACGTTCGTTCCGAAAATCACGTTTCCGAAGGTTTCATTCCGTTTGGACTCCGTTTGATATTCTTTTTCTGCGAAACTCTGAAATAGGCAAAAAACAGCAATTCTGGGCTGGGCCTCCGGTTAATAGGTTAGTCCCAAAAATAATATAAAAGTGTATAATAAAGCCCATTAATGTCCAAAACAGAATATATTATAGCATGGAACAATAAAAAATTATAGATACGTTGGAGACGTATCAAGCATCCCCAAGCTTAATTCCTGCTCGTCCTCGAGTAAGTAAATGATAAAAACAAAATTTTTGATGTGGAATGCTACTTGGTATAATTTCAATGTAATTCTTCTTAATTGTGGTATGAATATTCAGATCCGAAAGATTCAAGATAAAAGTTCAATATTGACATAAAAATAATAATACTTCAAGCATACTAACTAAGCAATTATGTCCTCTCAAAATAACATGGCCAAAGAAAGTTCATCCCTACAAAATCATATAGTTTAGTCATGCTCCATTTTCGTCACACAAGAATGCTCTCATCATGCACAACCCCGATGACAAGCCAAGCAATTATTTCATACTTTAGTAATCTCAAACTTTTTCAACCTTCACGCAATACATGAGCATGAGCCATGGATATAGCACTATGGGTGGAATAGAATATAATGATGGGGGTTATGTGGAGAAGACAAAAAGGGAGAAAGTCTCACATCAATGAGGCTAATCAATGAGCTATGGAGATGCCCATCGATTGATGTTAATGCAAGGAGTAGGGATTGCCATGCAACGGATGCACTAGAGCTATAAATATATGAAAGCTTAACAAAAGAAACTAAGTGGGTGTGCATCCAACTTGCTTGCTCACGAAGACCTAGGGCGTTTGAGGAAGCCCATCGTTGGAATATACAAGCCAAGTTCTATAATGAAAAGTTCCCACTAGTATATGAAAGTGACAAAAACAAGAGACTCTCTATCATGAAGATTATGGTGCTACTTTGAAGCACAAGTGTGGTAAAAAGGATAGTAACATTGTCCCTTCTCTCTTTTTCTCTCATTTTTTTGGGCCTTCTCTTTTTTATGGCCTTTCTCCTTTTTTACCTCACTTGGGACAATGCTCTAGAAAATGATGATCATCACACTTCTATTTATTTACAACTCAATGATTACAACTGGATACTAGAACAAAGTATGACTCTATATGAATGCCTCCGGCGGTGTACCAGGATATGCAATGAACCAAGAGTGACATGTATGAAAGAATTATGAATGGTGGCTTTGCCACAAATACTATGTCAACTACATGATCATGCAAAGCAATATGACAATGATGAACGTGTCATGATAAACGGAACGGTGGAAAGTTGCATGGCAATATATCTCGGATGGCTATGGAAATGCCATAATAGGTAGGTATGGTTGCTGTTTTGAGGAAGATATAAGGAGGTTTATGTGTGAAAGAGCGTATCATATCACGGGGTTTGGATGCACCGCGAAGTTTGCACCAACTCTCAATGTGAGAAAGGGCAATGCACGGTACCGAAGAGGCTAGCAATGATGGAAAGGTGAGAGTGCGTATAATACATGGACTCAACATTAGTCATAAAGAACTCACATACTTATTGCAAAAATCTACAAGTCATCAAAAACCAAGCACTACGCGCATGCTCCTAGGGGGATAGATTGGTAGGAAAAGACCATCGCTCGTCCCCGACCGCCACTCATAAGGAGGACAATCAAAGAACACCTCATGTTTCAAATTTGTTACATAACGTTTACCATACGTGCATGCTACGGGACTTGCAAACTTCAACACAAGTATTTCTCAAATTCACAACTATTCAACTAGCACAACTTTAATATCACTACCTCCATATCTCAAAACAATCATCAAGCATCAAACTTCTCTTAGTATTCATCACACTCATAAGAAAGTTGTTACTAGTCTTGAATACCTAGCATATTAGGATTATTTAAGCAAATTACCATGCTGTTTTAAGACTCTCAAAATAATATAAGTGAAGTATGAGAGAATAATAGTTTCTATAAAACAAAAGTTACCACCGTGCTCTAAAAGATATAAGTGAAGTACTAGAGCAAAAACTATATAACTCAAAAGATATAAGTGAAGCACATAGAGTATTCTAATAATTTCCGAATCATGTGTGTCTCTCTCAAAAGGTGTGTACAGAAAGTATAATTGTGGTAAACTAAAAAGCAAAGACTCAAATCATACAAGACGCTCCAAGCAAAACACATATCATGTGGTGAATAAAAATATAGCTCCAAGTAAAGTTATCGATGGAAGTAGACGAAAGAGGGGATGCCTTCCGCGGCATACCCAAGCTTTGGCTTTTAGGTGTCCTTAGATTATCTTGGGGTGCCTTGGGCATCCCCAAGCTTTGGCACTTGCCACTCCTTGTTCCATAATCCATCAAATCTTTCACCCAAAACTTGAAAACTTCACAACACAAATCTTAACAGAAAATCTCGTGAGCTCCGTTAGCGAAAGAAAACAAAAGACCACTTCAAGGTACTGTAATGAACTCATTCTTTATTTATATTGGTGTTAAAACTACTGTATTCCAACTTCTCTATGGTTTATAAACTATTTTACTAGCCATAGATTTATCAAAAAAAGCAAACAACACACGAAAAACAGAATCTGTCAAAAACAGAACAGTCTGTAGTAATCCGTAACTAACGCAAACTTCTGGAACTCCAAAAATTCAGCCAAAATTGGAAGACCTAGGCAATTTGTTTATTGATCAGCAGAAATTGGAATCAATATTTTATCACGTTCTGGTGATTTTTAACAATTATTTTCGTGAACAGAAAGTTTCTGCAATTTTCAGCAAGATCAAATAACTATCATCCAAGAAGATCCTATAGGTTTAACTTGGCACAAACACTAATTAAAACATAAAAACAAGTCTAACCAGAGGCTAGATCAAACATTTATTCCTAAACATAAGCAAAAAGCAAAAAAACAAAAAATAAAATTGGGTTGCCTCCCAACAAGCGCTATCGTTTAACGCCCCAAGCTAGGCATAAAAACAAGGATAGATCTAGGTATTGCCATCTTTGGTAGGCAATCCATGAGTGGCTCTCATGATAGATTCATATGGTAATTTATTTTCTTTCTAGGAAAGTGTTCCATGCCTTTCTTTAACGGAAATTGAAATCTAATATTTCCTTCCTTCATATCAATAATTGCACCGATCGTTCTAAGGAAAGGTCTACCGAGAATGATAGGACATGAAGGATTGCAATCAATATCAAGAACAATAAAATCTATGGGCACATAGTTGCTATTTGCAACAATAAGATAATCATTGATTCTTCCCATAGGTTTCTTAATGGTGGAATCCGCAAGGTGCAAGTTTAAAGAGCAATCATCAAAATCACGGAAACCTAACAAATCGCACAAAGTCTTTGGAATAGTGGAAACACTAGCACCCAAATCACACAAAGCATAGCATTCATGATCTTTAATTTTAATTTTGATAGTATGTTCCCACTCATCATAGAGTTTTCTAGGGATAGAAACTTCCAACTCAAGTTTTTCTTCATAAGATTGCATCAAAGCATCAACGATATGTTTAGTAAAAAGCCTTATTTTGACTATAAGCATGAGGAGAATTTAGCACGGATTGCAACAAGGAAATACAATCTATCAAAGAGCAATTATCATAATTAAATTCCTTGAAATCCAAAATAGTGGGTTCATTAATATCTAAAGTTTTGATCTCTTCAATCCCACTTTTACCAATTTTTGCATTAAGATCTAAAAACTCCGAATTTTTGGAACGCCTTCTAGGTAAAGGTGGATCATATTCAGTCCCATCATTATCAAGATTCATATTGCTAAACAAAGATTTAATAGTGGACACATCAATAACTTTTAGATCTTCATCTTTATTTTCATAGGAACTAGAAGAACACGCTTTTACAAAGCAATCTTTCTTAGCACGCATCCTAGCGGTTCTTTCTTTGCATTCATTAATGGAAATTCTCATGGATTTGAGAGACTAATTGATATCATGCTTAGGTGGAATAGATCTAAGTTTCAAAGAATCAACATCAAGAGAAATTCTATCAACGTTCCTAGCCAATTCATCAACTTTAAGCAATTTTTCTTCGAGCAAAGCATTGAAATTCTTTTGTGGATTCATAAACTCCTTAACACTAGTCTCAAATTCAGAGGGCATCTTATTGAAGTTCCCATAATAATTGTTGTAGGAATTACCATAATTATTAGAGGAATTACTATGATAAGGACTAGGATTAAAGTTTCCTCTATATGCGTTGTTACCAAAATTATTCCTACCAATAAAATTTACATCTATAGATTCATTATTATTCTCAATCAGAGTAAACAAAGGCATATCATTAGGATCAGAAGAAACACTCTTAGTAGCAAATAATTTCATAAGTTCATCCATCTTTCCACTCAAAACATTAATTTCTTCTATTGCATGCACCTTTTTACTAGTAGATCTTTCAGTGTGCCATTGAGAATAATTAACCATAATATTATCTGTTTAGTAGCTTCTCCTAAACTGATTTCCATAAAAGTGCCTCCCGTGGCCGAATCTAAAAGATTTCTAGAAGCAAAATTCAATCCGGCATAAAAAATTTGTATAATCATCCACAAATTCAAACCATGCGTAGGGCAATTACGTATCATTAATTTCATCCTCTCCCAAGCTTGTGCAACATGTTCATGATCAAGTTGCTTAAAATTCATAATATCGTTTCTAAGAGAGATGATCTTAGCGGGAGGAAAATATTTAGAGATAAAAGCATATTTGTACTTATTCCAAGAATCAATACTATTTTTAGGCAAAGATGAAAACCAAGCTTTAGCACGATCTCTAAGCGAAAAGGGAAATAGCTTCAGTTTAACAATATCATTATCAACATCTTTCTTCTTTTGCATATCACACAAATCAACAAAGCTATTTAGATGGGTAGCGGCATCTTCACTAGGAAGGCTGACGAATTGATCTTTCATGACAAGATTCAACAAAGCAGCATTCATTTCACAAGATCCAGTATCGGTAAGAGGAGCAATCGGAGTGCTAAGGAAATCATTGTTGTTGGTATTGGTGAAGTCATACAATTTAGTATTATCTTGATCCATCGTGACAAGCAAGCAATCCAACACACGAGCAAACAAGAGACGGGCAAAAAGAGGCAAACCGAAAAGAGAGGGCGAATAAAACGGCAAGGGTGAAGTGGGGGAGAGGAAAATGAGAGGCAAATGGCAAATAATGTAATGCGGGAGATAAGGGTTTGTGATGGGTACTTGGTATGTTGACTTTTGCGTAGACTCCCCGGCAACGGCGCCAGAAATGGCTCGTTGTCGGGAGTCAATTCTTGACTTGACCTTGCGTAAGCCTCCCCGACAACGGTGCCAGAAATCCTTCTTGCTACCTCTTGAGCACTGCGTTGGTTTTCCCTTGAAGAGGAAAGGGTGATGTAGCAAAGTAGCGTAAGTATTTCCCTAAGTTTTGAGAACCAAGGTATCAATCCAGTAGGAGGCCACGCACGAGTCCCTCGCACCTACACAAACAAATAAATCCTCGCAACCAACACGATAAGGGGTTGTCAATCCCTACACGGTCACTTACGAGAGTGAGATCTGATAGATATGATAGGATAATATTTTTGGTATTTTTATGATAAAGATGCAAAGTAAAGTAAAAGACAATAAAAATAACTAAGTGTTGGAAGATCAATATGATGGAAAATAGACCCGGAGGCCATAGGTTTCACTAGTGGCTTCTCTCAAGAGCATAAGTATTTACGGTGGGTGAACAAATTACTGTTGAGCAATTGACAGAATTGAGCATAGTTATGAGAATATCTAGGTATGATCATGTATATAGGCATCACGTCCGAGACAAGTAGACCGACTCCTGCCTACATCTACTACTATTACTCCACACATCGACCGCTATCCAGCATGCATCTAGAGTATTAAGTTCATAAGAACAGAGTAACGCTTTAAGCCAGATGACATGATGTAGAGGGATAAACTCATGCAATACGATATAAACCCCATCTTGTTATCCTCGATGGCAACAATACAATACGTGCCTTGCTGCCCCTACTGTCACTGGGAAAGGACACCGCAAGATTGAACCCAAAGCTAAGCACTTCTCCCATTGCAAGAAAGATCAATCTAGTAGGCCAAACCAAATTTATAATTCGAAGAGACTTGCAAAGATAACCAATCATACATAAAAGAATTCAGAGAAGATTCAAATATTGTTCATAGATAAACTTGATCATAAACCCACAATTCATCGGTGTCAACAAACACACCGCAAAAGAAGATTACATCGAATAGATCCCCACAAGAGAGGGGGAGAACATTGTATTGAGATCCAAAAAGAGAGAAGAAGCCATCTAGCTAATAACTATGTACCCGAAGGTCTGAGGTAAACTACTCACACTTCATCGGAGAGGCTATGGTGTTGATGTAGAAGCCCTCCGTGATCGATGCCCCTCCGGCGGAGCTCCGGAACAGGCCCCAAGATGGGATCTCATGGGTACAGAAGGTTGCAGCGGTGGAATTAGGTTTTTGGCTCCGTATCTGGTAGTTTGGGGGTACGTAGGTATATATAGGAAGAAGAAGTACGTCGGTGGAGCAACGTGGAGGGTGGAGGGCGTGCCCAGGGGGGTAGGCGCGCCCCTACCTCGTGGCCTCCTGGTTGATGTCTTGACGTAGGGTGCAAGTCCTCTGGATCACGTTCGTTCCGAAAATCACATTCCTGAATGTTTCATTCCGTTTGGACTCTTTGATATTCTTTTTCTGCGAAACTCTGAAATGGGCAAAAAACAACAATTCTGGGTTGGGCCTCCGGTTAATAGGTTAGTCCCAAAAATAATATAAAAGTGTATAATAAAGCCCATTAATGTCCAAAACAGAATATATTATAGCATGGAACAATAAAAAATTATAGATACGTTGAAGACGTATCACCCGGCAGGCCCAGCCGGGACATCTTGGACGTCTTCTTCCAGGGTGGCCTCGCCCCTTGCCGAGCTCACCTGCCCGGCAAAGGAGGCCCTTCTCCTAATGGTATCTAGCTTCTCTGGCTTGATCTTAGTCCCTCTGATCTGCATGTTGGTCCTTCGAATCTCTTGGTCCATTGTACACTGACTTGGGTTGGTGCTTCAATCTCGTCCCCGTGCCTGTGCATAGTCTGGGCACCAGACCCAGGGTTTATTACACCGACAGAAGCCCCCGGGCCTGCCCAGAACGCGCTACCGAGCGTCGTCGGGGTAGGGTCTAATAAGTGCACAGGCGGGGTTGCTGAAGAGGCTGGTCTCTTGAGGTCTTCTTTGCTTCTTCAATAGCCTTGATTCCAGGCCAGTTTCCGGTTTCTCCACACGTCGTGTAAAGCCAATAGTGGTGGGACTGCTCTACTAATTGCCCGTGAATGACTTTAACACACGGGGTAAAAACTGCCAATTCACTCTTCCCACCACGCCCTTACCCTTAGCCATGTATGCTGCATGCATCACGCGGGGTAGGTAACGGAGGCGCGTGGCGTGGGAGAGTGCTAAGGTGAGGGCCCGGTTGTCTTGAATTGGCGGAGGGGATGGTTGCCGCCCGTTGAGGGAGCGGCTCGCTCCCCGGTCCGCCTATAAAAGGAGGGCGGAGGAGGGCAGAGTAACGCATCCTTGCGCTCCTTCTCCTCCATTTTCTGCTTCTTGTTGGCTATGCTGAAGAGAAGAGCCTGGGGCCAGCCCTCAAGCTCTTGGTTGAGGCTAGTGTTGCCAAATGCCGGTGCTGGCGCTCGGGGAGTGAGCCTGGTCGTTGCTGTGGCGAATTTCTTGGTTCCTTTGAGGCTCGGCCAGGAGGCAGGGCTGGAGATCATTGGTAATCCCAGCACTGCCCCTCCCGGAATTCTTAGGGCTGATGTCGACAAGAGGCGCACCTTCCTGCGTTCCAAGGTGGGGAGCGGTGTGCCTCAAGACCCCTGGCCGTCTCGGCCGCTATCCGTCTCTCCGGGGGAGGCGCCGGGCTGGAGTTCCGGCCTTCCCCTGGAATGGTGTTGATGAAGACGAAGCCAGGGGAGAAGGTGAAGGCGGGAGGCAGGCCGTCCAGTAGGAGCACGACTGCATCGATGCATTCGTCTCGTACTAGCGACCTGCTGCCCGTCTGTTTGGATCTTCCCCCTTTCCCCGGCGTCGTCATCACCGTTTCCCCTGGCTGCCAGGGAAAGGCTTGCCCCCTGGTGCTTCTGCTTCCCTCAAGAGTCATCTAGCTGGGCCCAATCGTCCTCCTCTGCCGGTGCCTGTGCTGGAGCTCCCTGTTTAGCCCTGGAAGCGGTGACCAGGGGTGTCGTGGTTTTGTCACGGCAGATGTCCTAAGAGAAGGACTTAGTCGTGGATCCATCGCGATGGGTTAGCTCAAAGGGGTTAAAGCGGACAAGGGACGCAGAGAGTTTATACTGGTTCGGCCCCTTGCGGTGAAGGTAAAAGCCTACGATCCAGTTGTTGTGGGATTGCTTGGGTTTCAATGACCAGGGAGCGAATACGCTTTGCCTGAGTCTCGAGTTGTTGTGTGTTGTCCTTAAACTGCCGCCGGGTCGTCCCCTTATATACATGGGTTGACGCCCGTCGGTTTACAGAATCCCGAGGCCGGCTCATAAACATGTCCGGCTCGCAAGTTTACATATTAATGTCGGTTTATGTCTATAGGCCTTAAACCGGCTTTGGGCCCTGGGCCTTCATAAAGCGTCACCGTCCTTATCTTCATGGGCTTCAGGTACAGTGAACCATTATGGGGTTAACCCAGCCTCTCCTGGCCGGTTTATGCCCGGTAGTAATATCCCCAACATTAGGCCCCAGATTGATTTGAACTTGTTCATGTCAATCCTCAATACTTAGAAAATTTCTTCTTCAACATCTTCATATAATCTTGTAAACCACCGTGACGTCACCTTCCAGGATCATGGTAAACCGCCATGACGTCATCTGTTATTAAAACTGCGCATAACCCACCTTCATTAATGGGCCTCCGACAATCGAGGCAACAGAGCTGTCACATACCCCATTTTTCGGGCTCCTCGATTCTCGCACCTGCCTTTTATCCATTCACCTTATAAATAAGGCCGAGGGGTCCCTTTCACTTTTTCCCCCTCGTGCCTCTTCACGTCGTCTTCTTCCTTGTGCCGACCGACCTTAGAGCTCTGTCGCAGCCATCGTCCGTTGCATCTGCCTCAACAACGGCCGCTGCATCAACCTGACCGTACCAGAGAAACGCGGCGATCCTCCGCTGCTTCCCCAGCACCAGTAAGTTCCTTTTCTCCTTGCCCCAGATCCACCATTAGGGTTCGGTGTTCCTCATAGCTTTTCAAAGTTCTTGAAGCTGTTCTTCCTTGTTCCTCTTCAGTAATACCGATGGCTAGTTAGATCTGATTCTTCAGTGCCCTTGTAGTTTAAACTCCTTTTTCCTTTGTCAAGAGATCTGCTTTATATCAAACTCAGCTGACCTTACTGAACCCTTTGAGCACTTGGAATTAGGTCAGAATATATTTTGATTTTCCACCGCACGGCAGATCTGAAATTACCATGCCAAGCTGTGAAACTTGTTTTTCCTTTACTTACACATCTTCAGACTTGTATCTACAATACCAGACTTAGGCGGTTTAATCCCATAGAAAAAATGATGACCCAGTAGATACCATTAGTCCCCTGTTGAACCGCCAAATGCATTCGTGACTGTACCGTCTCCATTGTCATACTCCGGTTTATCAGTAACAAACTCCGGTTTAACATTATGCATATACCCTTGCACCGCTTTATAGCTGTCCGTTGTGAATCCTAAACCGGTAATCATCATATTTCAGCTTCTCATTGCAATGGCTAAGCAAGTCTATGAATGCAACTGGGTTCCTTCTCGGGTCACCGAAGATTAGTTAAACAAATGCGTTGCCACGGGCGCTTTAGCCAAGAAAGATGTCATCCACTGGAGGGCCCCTGGCCCGGAAAAGCCTCCTACACCCAAGGACGGAGAGGTAGTCGTGTTTTCTGACCATCTTGGTCGAGGTTTTATCCCTCCCAGTTCAAAATTCTTCTGCGATGTGTTGGCTAGTTTTCAACTTCACCCTCAGGACATCGGTCCAAATTCTGTGACCAACATCTGCCACTTCCAAGTCTTCTGTGAAGCTTATCTGCAAGAGGAACCTACAATTGAACTGTTTAGGGATTTCTTTCACTTAAACTGTCGCACAGAGTTCACGGATGGACCCAATACTGAATTGGGCGGAATGGCGGTTCAGAAAAGGAAGGAAGTTACTTTCCCTCATCCCAAGCTCCACAGTCACCCCAAAGAGTGGAACCAGGCCTGGTTTTATTGCAGGGATACATCTCCAATTGATGAAAACCCCCTGCCGGGTTACCGCCCTGAACGCCTTAGTAATACACATCCTTTTCCTCAGAGGTTAACTGCAAAGGAAAGGGCCAACTATGCCCCACAACTATCAAAGCTTAGAGCCTTCATGGCGAACGGTTTAACAGGTGTTGACCTTGCTCGTTGTTGGATAAGCTGGAGTATTCTGCCCTTAAGCTGGCGCCCCGGTTTGATGTGTGAGTACACAGGGAGTTTGAAGGATGCTGAACGACACATTGATATTCAGCTTACAGATGCGGAAGTTACTGAGGCTGTAAAAAAGATGCTGAATGAACCGGAGGCTGTCTGTGGCAAGACCGGACTAAACCCTTTCTGCACCTTCAATAAACCGCCAGCTGTAAGAATCATATAACCTTTTTATCTTAAGTTGCTTCTGTCAAAATATTCTTTGAAAGTTTGACTATTTTCTGACAGGGTGATGATCCGTTCTGGAATAAGAAACCACAAGACAAACCGGCAAAACCGCAAGACAAAACAGCCAAGCCACTTCGCCCAAAGACCAAGGTTGTTAAGAAACCTGCCAAGAAAAGGACCACTGCATCCTCCGAGCCAAATGCTGATGACGATGTGGGTAACCTGGAATCAGAGGTAGAACTTCACTCTCTTGGTTCATTTTTCGTACACCTCATTGACAATGACTATTATCAGAACGACGCGGAAGGCAGTCAAGCTGATGACATGGAGGTAATCATTCTTTCCTCCGATTCAGATCTGCCAACATCAAAAATCCGTCGAGCAAACCGGAAAGTAAAATTTTCTCACCCTCTTGCTTACTTGGACCCAAATTTTCTTTTGAAGACGCAGCAGCACGAGGCTCGCCGCACAACCCGGCATAGCGGCCAGGTAGTTACCTCCGCCGGTTTACCGAACACTCCGGTTCGGAAACGCCGATCAGAGGTCTCTTATACCCTTGACACTTCATGCCCCAAAGCGTGTTGTTTCCGTCAGCCTCTTAACCCGTCTGATTCAAATTATCAGGTACTTCCCACTCATCTTCTGGCGAGTCATCAGCCACAAAGCTTCCACCCCTCAAAACAGTTTGGGTGAGCTATACACTTGTTTTTATCCTTGATGTGTTATTTTTATATACTGTACTGATCCTCATGTTTTATCTTTCTCAGTGCCAAGCCCAGACCCAGCAAGAAGGCTCGGTTGAATAAACCGGCTGATGATAACGTGGCTGTTGAACCGGAAAAAACTCCAGATCCTGAAGAGACGGATGCTGACGCCATGCTTAATGATCCACCGCCTCAAGACCATGACTTGTTTACTGAACAAGTAGAAATTGACACTACAAGCCACGCTGACAAACCGACCAGCCCGGTCCGTCCTAATGACAAATCGTCCAGTCCAGTTAAGGCTACCGACAAACCGCCAACTTCCGTGAAAGCTGCCGATGATAAAGAGGATGATGTCATGATTACTGGCACTGGCCATACCACTCCTGGCAATCCTGTTGCTTTATCAAAGCATACTGCCAAGGACGAGCTCTCTGCTATTGGCAAAGGCAAATGGAACGCCGATTTGTCAAGCTATGCCCATCTCAATGCTCAAGACCTTCACTCTGGCTACTTGAACCGTCTGTACACCAGCTGTGACTATGAAGCCGGTTTGGTAAATTTGATGAAAGAGCGATATGAGGTAACTAATGCTCAACTCTTCTTAACTGTCTCTCTTGTAAATTCCAAATATCAACTCCAGTAGCCCCCAAGTGACGGTTTATGATACCAATCTGAACCGGGACTTAATAACGACTTATCATGCTTAACCTGCAGTGACCGGGCTATCTCTTTAAGATGAACCGGTATTGTAGAATGGCAATATTGTATCTTTCACTGGTGTAGCCCCCAAGGGCCGGTTTAACTTTGTAAAGACGAACCGAGACTATTAAAGGACTTCCCAAATCAGTAGTTTTGAGCAAACATACATTAGCCCCCAAGTGCCAAGAGTAATACTTGTATTGTGCTTGGGACTTGCAAAAATTTCCGAGAACAAGCAAATATGCATTAGCCCCCAAGTATCAAGCGCATAACTTGTTATGTGCGTGGTACTTCAAAGATGTAGCATCAACTCATTATACTTCTATCTGTTAGAGGCTGAACTGAGCAAAAAGAAAGCTCAAACCGCTGATCTGCAAGAGAACATCAAATCCCAGCAAGCCGAAACCGCCAAGGCAAAGGATGAGCTGACCAGCGCTTTAGCCGTGATGGAAAAGCTAAAGGAGAGTTTCAACAAAGAGCATGCAGATTGGAACACGGAAAAATCCGCATTGCAGAAAAAAGCCGAGGATGCAGAAGCAGCTCTCAAACCGGTGGTTGTTGGGGATATTACCACTGGGCGTAAACCGGCCAGGAGAGGCCGGGTTAACCCCATAAGTAGTTCATTGTATTTGAAGCCCACGAAGACAGACGATGACGCTTTATGAAGGCCCAGGGCCCAAAGCCGGTTTAAGGCCTGTAGACATAGACCGGCATTGATATGTAAACTTGTGTTGTAAGATAGAAATAGCAGAGACCGAGCCAGACACGTTTATGAGCCGGCCTCGAGATTCTGTAAACCGACGGGCGTCAACCCATGTATATAAGGGGACGACCCGGCGGTGGTTCAAGGACAACAGACAACAACTCGAGACTCAGGCAAAGCGTATACGCTCCCTGGTGGTCGAAACCCCAGCAATTCCATCACAACTAAACGTAGGCTTTTACCTTCATCGTAAGGGGCCGAACTAGTATAAAACTCTCTTGCGTCCCTTGTCCGCTTTAAACCCTTTAAGTTAACCCGTAGCGATGGCTCCACGACTAAGTCCTTTCTCTAGGACATCTGCCATGACAAAACCACGACAGTTGGCGCCCACCGTGGGGCCGTCGCACGATGGTTTCGAATTCTTAGAGGGTAGCTTCGAAGGACTCAAGGGTTACGCTATGGGCCGGATGACCAAGAGTCATCGCGGCAAGCTCTACATCGACGATGCAGGCTGGGGCCCCGAGGCCGGCTCAATCGAGTACGGGTACCGGGTCCCCTTTGGAGGTATCCACGTTTTCATTGGCAAGATCGGCGAACCGAGCCCTGAGCCGGACATCTGCACCGACCTCGTCGAAACGGCTCAGCGTGCGAGATCTGCCCGGGTCAAGCCTGTCATGAAGCGTGCCTTCGTGGGAGTCATCCATGGAGGGGAATCTGAGGATAGATCAGAATCTGATGGTGAAACAGTCGTTTATTCCGGCGACGAGTCATCGACCGGAGAGACCAAGTCACTATATCAGTTGCAAGATGGCCGGATCGGGGGCTGTTCCGATGGCGACAGTATTCTGGACCCCTTTGATCTGCCAAACCGGGTTGCGGTCTTCATGGCCAGTACGCAACCGGCGCTCCACTCTTCGACCGCAGCAGCGATGGTTTCCGGATCAGCAGCAGCGACAGCGGCCGGGGCGGGAGGCCCTGTGTGACCGCCGGCTCAGGTTCTGTCTGATTTGTTTGACGCTTTGGCAACGCTGATGGCGGAGGTTAACCCGGCGGACCAAGATGCACATAATGCGGAGATCGCGAAGGTGAAAGATCACATCACTCAGGCCAAAGCCGACTTGGCAGCTGAGGATACCAGGATGGCCACGGAGCGGGCCGCTTTGGATGCACAGGCTTACAGGATTATGCTGGATCAGAGTGCGTCGAACGAAGTCCTGAAGAGGAGGTCCCGATCTTGCCTGCCGCCGGTTTATGACGCTAGAACCCTCTTTAACACCCCAGGAGCAAGGACCAGTAATCCGCCGGTGGTAAACCGGGCGGAGGCACCTGGAGTAGGGGCGCCGGTTCAGCCACGTTTGGTGGATCTGCCTCGTCAGAACAACATTGTAACACCGCATGTCCCAACGCCACCGGGTCATTACTCTAACCCGATGGACAACATTGTCGCTGCCGCTTCACGGCTGGCAGCCATCCCGATCGAAGGCGATTCTCCGGCGGCGGTCGAGACGCTGCGGGCTAAGGAGCTTCTTCAGACAGCCTTGGTTCAGCAGGAGGCTTATTCATATAGTCGCGATCGGATTCATTCCACTCCCCTCCCAAGCCGGAGTTACAGCAGGCGTATGGATGAACCGGCCGTGTCAAGCAACGCGCGGAACCGTGATCCGCCCCGTGGCAATAACCCGGCGGGTGGTGCTGGTGATGCTCAGGGGGTGGTGGACCGGGCTCGGGCACGCAGAGAGGCTGAGTTAGCGGCGCAGCATGAGGCCCATCAGCTTACTCCGGTTCTTCCAACCACGTCGGTGGAACCAAGAGTTACTTCTAGTTCTTTGGGAGTACCGTGTCTCGTCCCAGCGTTGCGCAATGTGCACCTGCCCAAGGATTTCAAAGGCCCGCGCAAGGTGCCGAATTACACCGCCGATTTATCCCCTGAGACATGGGTCGAAAGCTATGAGATGGCCATGGAGATGCTAGATGTGGACGATGCGGCGTGTGCGAAATACTTCACCATGATGCTAGAGGGAACGGCCCGCACTTGGCTAAAGAGCTTACCGACTAATTCTATCAGGTCATGGGCCGAGTTGAGAGCCCGGTTTATCCAGAATTTCAAGGATACATGCAAGCAGCCCATGTCAATTGTGGACTTAGCTGCCTGTGTTCAGGAGGAAGGAGAATCAACAACCCCTTGGGTGCGCCGGGTTTCAGAGATTTTGCATTCATCGGACCACATCAACGCTGATACCGCAGTTTTAACATTGGAAGGCAATTGCCGGTTTGAACCTCTGTAGTTGAAGTTGGGATGGCTCAAACGTCATTGTAATGACATGGGAACCCTCATGGCTGCTCTGGTGAAGTATGCCGACTCTCATAGTACCAAGGATCCCGAGTCTAACGATGATAAGACAAGGAAGGGAAAAAGGAGCGGCAACGCCAAGGGACAGCACCACAACCCGGCGGGTCATGGAAACAGCGGCAAGCGTAAAGCGGACCACGGCTTAGACTTTGTGGCTAATACCAGCACGCAGGACAAGGGCCAGCGGCGTAAGGGTAAACCGCCCCAGCGCGGTGGAGGGCCAAGTCCTAACCCGGACCGCCTGTCTTATCTGTTGAACCAGCCTTGCCCAAAACATGGGACGAAGGAGAATCCGTCCATGCACCTCTGGAAAGATTGTTACATCATGCAAGAGTTCAAAAATTCTGATTCTTTCCGGTATGATCATGGACCGGGTGGCGGTTCGGGCCCCGGGTCTCATGGGGCCGGGTTATGGTGGAGGCAGTTCCGGTTCAGGTTTTCATGGTAACCAGAGCGGACATGGCAATCAAAGCAATCAGGGCAACCAAGGTGGTTATAACAATCAGGGGAATCAGCAACAGCAGCAGCAGCAGTCGGGTTACCAGAGCAACCCGAAGCAGTTGAATAGCGGACAGTATCATGTCTTCACCACTAGCCTGGAGAAGCGCGATCAAAAGCTTCATAAGAGGGCAGTGAACTCCGTTGAACCGGCGGTTCCCCGGTACTTACGTTGGTCTGGACAACCTATTGTATGGAGTCGAGAGGATCATCCGCCCCGGATTGATAGTCCGGGTCATCTGGCGTTGGTGGTGGCACCTCGGTGGGAGGTTATAAGTTCACCAAGGTACTCATGGATGGAGGGAGTAGTATCAATATCGTTTATTATGAAACTTTCCATCGCATGGGGTTAACAGATAAAAATCTTAAACCGTCCAATACGGTGTTCCATGGCGTGGTGCCTGGTAAATCAGCATATCCTGTTGGTAAAATAGCTCTGGAGGTGGCTTTTGGAGATGAGCACGACTCGAGATCAGAAACTTTGACCTTTGAAGTGGTGAAAATCAAAAGCCCGTATCATGCCCTATTTGGACGGCCAGCCTATGCTAAGTTTATGGCACGGCCTTGTTATGTCTATCTGCAGCTCAAGATGTCGGGTCACAAGGGAACTATAACAGTGCATGGGAGCCGCAAGATCGCTCTGGAGTGTGAAGAAGGTGATGCGGCTTATGCTGAGTCGGTTTGTGCAACAGAAGAGTTGAAGTTTTACAAAGACAATGTTGATCCGGCAGATATGACTTCATTAAAGAAACCAACTACAGAGCATGATCCGGCCCTGAAGTTTAAATCGGCTGATGAGACTAACCTTGTTGACTTCGTGCCCGGCGATTCGTCCAAGCAGTTTAGCATCAGCGCTAACTTGGATCCGAAATAGGAAAGCGCGCTCATCGAGTTCGTCCGTGAGAATCGGGACATCTTTGCGTGGAAGCCTTCTAACATGCCAGGTGTACCGAGAGAACTCGCTGAGCACACTCTCAATGTTGATCCCAAGTATAAACCGGTCAAGCAGTTTCTCCGCCGGTTCAATGTAGAAAGACGCAAGGCTATTGGAGAAGAAGTAGCCAGGCTCTTGGCGGCTGGATTTATCGTTGAAGTATTTCACCCTGAGTGGTTGGCTAATCCCGTGCTGGTCCTTAAGAAGAACGACACTTGGCGTATGTGTGTGGACTACACAGATCTCAACAAAGCTTGTCCAGCAGATCCTTTTGCCCTCCCCTGTATTGATCAAATTATTGATGCTACGGAGGGTTGCGAGCATTTAAGCTTTTTGGATGCATATTCTGGTTATCATCAGATTAAAATGGCAGTTAAGGACCAGGAGAAGACAACCTTCATAACTCCTTTTGGAGCCTTCTCCTATGTGTCCATGCCCTTTGCGCTCAAAAGTGCCCAGGCGACTTATCAACGGTGTGTGCAGAATTGTCTTCATAAACAGATTGGCCGCAATGTTCACGCCTATGTGGATGATATTGTGGTGAAATCAAGGAAGAAGGAGACATTGATTGATGACTTGAAAGAAACTTTTGATAACCTGCGGGTTTATAAAATGATGCTTAATCCGACCAAGTGCGTCTTTGTTGTACCTGCAGGCAAGCTCTTGGGCTTTTTGGTGTCTAACCGGGGTATTGAAGCTAATCCGGAAAAGATCAAGGCCATCACCTCCTTGGCCAAACCGAAGTGTATCAATGATGTTCAACGCCTGGCAGGCCGGATTGCCGCGTTGAGCCGTTTTATCAGTCGCCTTGGCGAGAAGGCCATCCCTTTGTATTAGATGCTAAAGAAAACGGATAACTTCGTCTGGAGTGACGCCGCTAATGAAGCATTTGAGGACTTAAAGCGGCAGCTGGCTAATCCGCCAGTTCTCGCTGCTCCGGTTGACAAAGAGCCATTGTTGCTATATGTGGCAGCTAACGCCCGGGTTGTTAGTGTGGCTATTGTGGTGGAGCGCAAGGAGGCCGGAAAGGAATACCCGGTTCAACGGCCGGTTTACTATATCAGTGAGGTACTCATTGAGTCCAAGCAGAGGTACCCGCATTGGCAAAAATTGGTCTATGGGGTTTTTATGGCAAGCCGGAAGCTTAAGCAGTATTTCCAAGGTCATCCCATCACGGTGGTCAGTTCTGCTCCTTTGGGGGATATAATCCAGAACAGGGAAGCCACTGGCCGGATTGCTAAGTGGGCTATAGAGCTCGGGCCTCACTGGTTGAAATACATACCCCGAACGGCGATCAAGTCTCAGGCACTTGTGGATTTCATCAATGATTGGACAGAACTACAAGCGCCAGAAGAGAAGCCGGATCATACTTATTGGACTATTCATTTTGATGGGTCCAGGCAATTGGAGGGCTCGGGGGCTGGAGTCGTACTAACTTCCCCACGAGGTGATAAGTTTTGTTATGTTCTCCGTTTAATGTTCCCTTGCACTAACAATGCAGCTGAATATGAGGCTTTACTCCATGGTCTTCGGATGGCTAAGGAGATGAACCTAAGCCGAGTTAAGTGCTTCGGCGACTCGGATCTGGTGGCTCAACAAGTGTCCGGCACTTGGGATTCCAAGGACCCACTAATGGCAGCATATCGTCGTGAGGTGGATATTGTTGCAGGTCACTTTAAAGGTTATCAGGTTGATCATGTGGACCGGCGGAAGAATGAAGCGGCGGACGCTTTAAGCCGCCTGGGTTCCCAACGTAAACCGGTTCCACCTAATGTCTTCCTGGATGTTTTGCATAATCCGTCCGTCAAGCTCCCTGGTGAAGAGGATTTGGCTGTTCCTGATCCGGAGGCTCAGTTGGTGGCGGCTCTTCATGTTATTCCGGATTGGATGGTTCCATACCTGGCGTATATGAACCGGGGCGAGTTACCAGAGGATGAAACTTTGGCCAGGCAGATAATCCGACGGTCCAAGTCCATCACTATTATCAATGGAGAGTTACATCATTGCAGTGTGACAGGGGCGTTTCAATGATGTGTGTCTCCTGAGGAAGGCCGTGAAATTTTGCGTGAGATCCACGAAGGAGATTGTGGTCACCACGCCGGTTCAAAATCTTTGGTGGCCAAGGCATTTCGTCACGGTTTCTATTGGTTCACAGCCTATGCTGATGCCGAGGATTTGGTCAAAAGATATGACGGCTGTCAGAAATTCTCAAGGCGCGCTCATGTACCGGCTCAAGAATTGAGGATGATTCCAATCACCTGGCCGTTTGCAACTTGGGGGCTGGATATGGTTGGGCCTTTCAAGAGGTCCAAGGACAAGAAGACCCACCTTTTGGTGGCGATTGATAAGTTCACGAAGTGGGTGGAGGCAGAGCCAGTTAGTAAGTGTGATGCAGCCACGGCAGTTCAATTCATCAAAAAGGTGATCTTCCGGTTTGGCTTTCCACATAGCATTATAACAGACAATGGTGCCGGTCTGTCAAAGGGTGCCATGAAGGAGTTCTGTCAACGTGAGCACATCCGGCTTGACGTGTCATCAGTGGCTCACCCCCAATCCAATGGTCAAGCGGAGAGGGCCAATCAAGAGATCTTGAGAGGCATCAAACCCCGGCTTATGGTTCCTTTGCAACGGACGCCGGGTTGTTGGGTTGAGGAGCTACCTTCTGTGTTATGGAGCATCAATACCACACCCAACAGATCGACAGGATACATTCCATTCTTCATGGTTTATGGAGCGGAAGCGGTTCTTCCTAGTGACACCCGACATGACTCACCTCGTGTAGCGGCATATGTTGAAGCTGACAACGAGAAGGCACGGCAGGAAGCTCTTGACCTGTTAGATGAGGAGCGTGACATGGCGGCAGCCCGTTCGGCGATTTATCAGCAAGATCTGCGTCGTTATCATAGCCGCCGGGTTAGAACCAGAACCTTTCAAGAAGATGATTTGGTACTTCGACTCATCCAGGATCAGACGGATATGCACAAGCTATCCCCCCCTTGGGAAGGACCCTTTGTGGTCAGCAGGAATCTGTACAACGGGTCATACTACCTCATCGATGTTCGAGAGCGCAAAGACACACGTAAGTCGGAGGAGGACACCAACCGGCCGTGGAATATTACTCATCTTCGGCCCTACTATACTTGAGCCATGGTGTCACAGCCCCAGATCAGCCCTTGCTTGATTTCTCTTGCATCCATGCATCATGTTTAAATTCAAATGAAATTTGAATTGAGGAATTTTCAAAGCCTCAGAAACCTTTTAAAAATGATCAACATTAAAATCTTCTCAAAGAAGCCCAAGAAAATGTTCCTGTTAAACCTTGAAAAATATTGGCAAGAATAAAATTCAAACCAATATTTTTGGAATCACAGAAATATTTATTTTGGGCCTTTTTGAATTAAATCAATGACATATTTGGGTTGGATTTATTTCTGTTTCATAAGAAATAAAGTTCATATATTTTTGTGAGTTGCCTGTGACCTTGGACTAGTTTCTGAGCTCACATAACAATTTACAGAAAGTTTAGAAAATGATTTGATGTTTTAAATCAAGTCAAAACAAATAGCAGAAAAATTAGAAAAGAGAAATTAAAGTCAGAGAGGAGGGAAAAGTTACCTGGACCTACCTACTGTGCAGCCCACCACTGTACCGGCCCAGCCCACCTCCTCCTCCCCTGTCGTCTTCCTCCCCCTGCCAGGAGGACGGCGCGTGCCCGATGCGCGCACGCACGCGCCCCGGCCACCTCCTGCTTCCTGCCGCTTCCCCCTCGTCGCCCTGGGCCTCCCTCGCGACGCCACGCAGCCCCGACCGCTCTCTCCTCTCTTTCACTTTCCCCTCTGGCCCTCTCTCCCGCAAAAACAGAGCGCCACCGAGCGAGCTCGCCGACGCCGATCGCCGTACCCGCGGCCACCGCCACCACCTCGCCTCCCCGATGGGTCCAGAGGAACCGCCATCGCCTTCTGCGTCGCCTACACCAACCCATTCGACCGCGGGAGCCCTGCAGCGTCTTCCCCGAGCTCATCCCCAACCTTCGGCCGCCGGCAACCTCACCGGCGATTCGCCGCCGTCTCCGCCTCCCCGAGCCCCCTGAGTCCTCCCTTGAGATCATTGTGAGCCCCTGAACCGTTTCCCCCTACTCCCGTGCTCGATTTCGGGCTCTAGCTAGACTAGCCACCGTGCCCGAAGCTCGCCGCCGCATGAGCTCGTCGCCGCCGTGGCTCCGGCGACCAAATGGCCCCGCGCGTGCGTCCGTTGCACTCGCGACGTTCCGTAGAGCAACTCTAGCGCGATAGCCCGTTTGTTTGCAAGCCGCATCGCTAACCCCGCACCCGCCCGAACTCCGGCGGCCGCGAAAGAGCTCGCCGCCGTCGACTCCGGTCACCACAGGCCCAGCCACTACCACCATTCGACGCGCGCCTGCAAGAGCTCTCCAATGAGCCCAAGAACGGCCTCGTCCGTGCCCTGTGGGCGCTTTCTGAGCCGCGCCGCCGTCTCGGGCCTCGCCGGCGTCGAGTCGCCGGCGGGTTTGACCTCGTTTGACCCGGGTTGACCCCAGTTTGACTCCCCCTGAGTCACTGACGTGTGGGCCCATGTCCTTAACTAAACTAGATTAGTATTAGTTTAGCGCTAATTAATCTGGATTAGTTAGGTTAGTCACTGACAGGCAGGTCCCACGGGTCAGGTTTGACCCTGGCCAGCCCGTTGACTCGCTGACGCAGTGATGACGTCAGGCGGACGCAATATTACATTTTCTGGATTTATTTTTAATCAGGAAATTCCAGAAAATAGTATAAACTTCTAAAAATCATATAAAATCAACCGTAGCTCAGAATGAAATAATTTATATATGAAAAATGATCAGAAAAATGCAATCTATCCATCTGTATCATTTTCATGCATGTAAAACAAAGTTATACCTGCTGTATAGGTGAAAACATGATAATGCATTATTTGAATTCATAGTTTGAATTTGAATTTGAACCTTGAGTTCAAATCAACCCAAACCTTTCTGTTGCTAGTTGCATTAGGCCAAATCACGTCATATTGCCATGTCATAATCATGCATCATAATTGCTGCATTGCATTGATTGTGTTCTCCCTTGTTTGCCGGTGATTGTCCCCTCTGGATAGCCGTGATTCCGACGACGTGATCGATGACACCGATGAAGAACTATAATATCTTCAGAAGTGCCAGGCAAGCAAAACCCCCTTGTTCATTCCGATACAATCCCACTCTCTCGCTCCTGCTCTCTTTACTACATTAGGACAACAACGATTCAACTGTTACATGCTGCGGTAGTTGAACCCCTTATCCTCTGCATGACCTGTCATTGCCACAGTAAATAGATGAAACCCACTAGCATGAGTAGGAGTTGTTTGAGCCCTGATGTGCCTACTCATTCATGCTTGTTTGTCATGCCTGCTACTGCTTAGAGTTGAGTCGGGTCTGATTCATCGGGGATGAATTGGAGTGGTGATGAACATGTCCTACTGTGTGTGAGCTAAGTGTGTGAACACGATTTGGTAAAGGTAGCGGTGAGAGGCCATGTAGGAGTACATGGTGGGTTGTCTCATTGAAGCCGTCCTCAGGAACTGAGTTCTGTGTTTGTGATCCATGATACAGTTACTACCACGCATTGGGCCCGAAACCAATGGACCCTCTCGGCTTCTTAATCACCCTTGTCCTCTGTCCAGGAGTTGCAAGTAGTTTCTGGTGTTTGTAGTATGCTGGAGGCCATGGACAGCGCTGACCGAGGGGTGGGCTGTGATGCGGTAGGCACGTGGCACGGTGTACCGGGCGCCCGTTTGGTGTCTCGGGAACCCTGCACACATCGTTCGGGGCCGTATGTGGAAACCTCGGCCGGACTCCCTGCGGATGGAACCTGAATAGGCGATAAACCTGGACTAGAGACTTGAGTGTTTAGGTAGGCTGTGGCCGACACCCTCGCCAGGCTTCCGCTTGAAGGTTGCCGAGGTACACGACGTGTACATGGTGGTAAGTGGCGAGAGCGTGTGTGACGAAGTACACCCCTGCAGGGTTAATATGATCTATTCGAATAGCCGTGTCCGCGGAAATGGACTTCTGGGTTGCCTATAACAGTTCATAGACAAGTGAAAGTGGATACTCTAAAATGCGCAAGATAAGCATGAGTGCTATGGATGGCGTTCTCGTAGGGAGACGGGGGCGAATCCATAGTGGTGTATTGATATGGTGAATATGTGGACTCGTGTGCGCCACCTCAAAAGAGTTACTTGCAGTTGTAGTTAGGATAGCCACCGAGTCAAAGCTGGCTTGCTGCAGTTAAACTCCACCACCCCCTTTGTTGATACCGATGCATATGTAGATAGTTCTGATGTAAGTCTTGCTGGGTACATTTGTACTCACGTTTGCTTATTTTATGTTTTGCAGAGAGACGTCAGTCTCGCTAGTAGTTCCGTGTGGACTTCGACATTTAGCTTGATACCTCAGCTACGATCTTGTGCCCTCGGCAGGATCTGGTAGATAGTCAGGCTTCGCAGCCTTTTTCTTTTGTAGATGTCTGTACTCAGACATGTTAAGCTTCTGCATGTGTTTGACTTGTATGCTCTGAATGTTGGGTCATGAGACCCATGTTTGTAATATCTGGCTCTTCGGAGCCTAATGAATAAATACTCTGAGTCGTAGAGTCTTGTTGTGATGCCATGTTGTATTTGCACATATCGAGCATATTGTGTGTATGATTGAAATGCTTGGTATGTGTGGGATCCGACAACCTAGTTGTGTATCCTTGGTAGCCTCTCTTATGGGGAAATGTAGTCTTGTGCTCCATGAGCCATAGTAGTCCGCTACAGCCCGGTTCACCGGAGTCCTGCTAGCCCAGCACTACTGCTCCGGACCACTTGACTGGCCGGCATGTGATTCACTTCGTTCCTGTGTCTGTCCCTTCGGGGAAATGTCACACGGTGACATCCGGAGTCCTGCCTAGCCTGCTACAGCCCGGGTTCCCGGAGTCCTGTTAGCCCAGTGCTACAGCCCGGATTCACACGCTGCTGACCGACATGCTCGATGTTGATTCATGTATGCCTGTCCCCGTAAGTTAGTGCCTCTTTGGGTTCACGACTAGTCATGTCGGCCCGGGTTCTCTGTCATATGGATGCTAGCGACATTATCATATACGTGAGCCAAAAGGCGCAAACGGTTCCGGGCCATGGTAAGGCGACACCCGTGGGAATACCGTGCGTGAGGCCGCAAAGTGATATGAGGTGTTACAGGCTAGATCGGTGTGACTTAGAATCGGGGTCCCGACACATGAGCTCTGCTTATGTACATATTATGACAATGTATATATTATGGTCAATATAATAAACCGGAACCTCAGCTAAAGCGGGGTATCTGTGGTTTTTCTTACATCATGTGTGGTTACATGGACCTTCTGTGTATAAAGTGGCATCCGGTTTACCCCTTGAATCAGTTTCTTAAAAGCTTTATGTTACATCACTTGGGGGCTTGGTTGTATCTGAAACATAGCTACACCTCTTGATCGGTGCAATGCCACAGCATCACTTGGGGGCTTGGTCGTATTCGAACCATAGTCACACCTCTTGATCGGCTAAAAGCCAAATCAATCCGGGGCCAAAGAGAGTGTTGTAGAGCAACAACTCAAACATAGGCACCCACTGAGCACAACTCAAAATGTTACTTGGGGATTCTTTGCTGCCGAAATGAACTTAGAATCTACACTTGTAATAGGCTATCAAGCCATGGCTTGGAAGCCTGGTGTATACACCTAAAACCCCGAGTTAACCTGCCTATTTAAGTAAGTCACTCCGCCCAGGTAAACCTGGTATGACCCTTCGAACTTTGACAAGTTACTCTAAAATGAAGACCCTGAACTTGTCAAGTTAAAACGATGATTGGTTAAGGATTGAGGACCATCTTAAAAGGCTTTGCAAAAATGGTTTAACTCAGTGGTCTGGCAGCCCATGAAAAGCCTCAAATTTGGGGCCTGGCAGCCCGTGAAAAGCCTCGACTACAACGGTTTTTATTTGCCTTTTGCTAAGTTTTCTTTGTTTTCATAAGATTTGTGATGTTTTCAAACCAGTGTTTATCAACCCGGTTAGGCTGTCAACTACAAGTTGTCAGTACACGATCAAATTATAATCCGAAGACTATCAGCCCGGTCTAGTTTTGACTCAAAGTCACCAGTATGGAATAAACCGGTGTTTATCACAACCCGGAACGGTTTTATTGTAAACCGGCATCATATAATAGGAGTTGCTTATCCTCCAGAGTAGGGTTATGGCCCTCACTACAACGTTGGTCAGCCAACATTATGCCTAAAGGTCACAGGTATTATATATTTCCATATTTGGTTATGTTTTACAACCTTGGTTATAAACCTTGGTCATGTATCTATATTTGGGTATCATGACCCGCCCGGGGGTAAACCGCCAGGGCACTTTAAGCTTCTTATCTGCAGGAATAGCTTGAATAAATGGCTATGGATTATGAATATCATATCTTAAGCATGTCGGATTAAGCAAGCATCAGTCGCAGATAAATATGCACGAAGGCATAGCAGACCAAGTATTTTAACTAGCCTATTACAAGGCGTTTCAGTGCCCAAAAGGATAATTGTTTTCTCAAATACATGTTGCACCATGTAGAAGACTAAACCGGCCTCGGGATCATGATTCGTTACCAGCTTGGCCTGACGGCTGCGGATCGTCTCGCGCCGGTTCAACTCCCTCTTCTCTACCCAGTGGCTGGAAGTCAACAGTTGCCCAGTCGATCCCAGATAGGGCTTGGAATGCAACTTCATCGCTTACAATCATGGACGGTTCAATGTCAGGGGCATAAGTGTGCTTACGGATTGGTGGGATAAGGTTTTGCGCTTCTGGAATTGGTGCAGCAACCCGTCTGTTCTTATCATCATAACTCGCCTGATAGTACGAGAGATCCGCTTCTTCAACCAGTTGACAAGACAATGGGCGTACTTCCCGGTTTATGATTCGGAGATCATCATTGCCAAATTCTGTTCCGTCTTCCTTCAAAGTGGGATAGCCTTGGGCTGCTTCCACTGGATCAAAGTCAGGTACCCACGCTTTTGCACGGGTTAGTGCGGCCAAAGCGCCCGTTCTTGCGCCAGACTTTTTTAGCTCGTCTACCCGGGCAGGAAGCATAGATAACCTTTCTAAGGTATCCTTGCTCAAAGTGGGAGGAGGATTATTGTGTGAAGTAGTATAGATGATCCGCTGCGCACCGGTATACAGCTGCTCTATTAGAGTATAGGCCGCTTTCAATTTCTTCTGTACGTCAAAGCCCAGATGGCTAATACGAGTTCCTGCGCCGTGGTACACATCAGTAAACCGACAACACATGGGAAGATATGTTGAAAGTGTTAAGGAAAAGATGTTTACCGAACACAACAGCAGTCATGGCATGAATCTGCCGCTTTACATCTGTCAGTTCGTCAACCACCGGTTTAAGAGCTGCTTCTGCGTTCCCAGCCCTTTTTATCAAAGCGGATTTTTCAGTCTCCCAATCCGCCCGCTCCTTGTTGAAGCCCTCTTTCAGTTTCTCCATAGCGCCTAGAGCGCTGGTCAATTCTTCCTTGGCTTTGGAGGTTTCGGCTTGCTGGGATTTGAGGTTCTCTTGCAGATCAGCGGTTTGGCTTTCCTTCTTGCTCAGCTCAGTCTATAAAGAGACAGATATATAATGAGTTGACCGTACATATTTGAAGTACCAAGCACATAACAAGTTATGCCCTTGGTACTTGGGGGCTAATGCGTATTTGTTCCTTATCAGAAATTTCTACAAGTCCCAAGCACAATACAAGTATTCAACTTGGCACTTGGGGGCTAATGTGTATTTGCTCATAATTGCTGATATGGGAATTCTTCTGCAAAGTCCCGGTTCATCTTTATAAAGTTAAACCGGCCCTTGGGGGCTACATCAGTGAAGTTAAGATGCATTGTTGCAAACATGAAATTGTTACTAAAAGTCCCGGTTTAGATTGATATCCTAAACCGTCACTTGGGGGCTGCTGGAAGTTGATAAGCTGCAAATTGAATATAAGAGAGGAACACTTATGGAGTTACCTCATATCGCTCCTTCATCAAGTTGACCAAATCGGCTTCGTAATCACGGCTGGTGTACATACGGTTCAAGAAGCCAGAGTGAAGGTCTTGAGCATTCAAATGGGCATAATTTGACAAATCGGCATTCCATTTGCCTTTGCCAATTGCAGTGAGCTCGTCTTTGGCAGTATGCTTTGACAAAGCGACAGGATTGCCAGGAGCGGTATGGCCAGTGCCAGTAATCATAATATCATCATCTTTGTCATCAACAGCAGTTACTGGGTTGGCGGTTTGTCAATATTTTTAACCGGACTTGTTGGTTTGTCATCAGTTCGGACAGGGCAGGTTGGCTGGTCAGCATGGCTTGTGGTGTCAACTTCTACCTGCTCAGCAACGAAGTCATGGTCTTGAGGTGGTGGATCATAAAGTATGGCGTCAGCATCGGTCGCTTCAGGATCTGGAGTTTTTTCTGGTTCAACATCTGCGTTATCATCAGTCGGTTTATTCAACCGAGCCTTCTTGCTGGGTCTGGGCTTGGCACTGAGGAAAATAAACATAAGGATCAGTACAGTATATAAAAATAACAGATTAAGGATAAAACAAGTATATAGCTCACCCAATAACTGTTTTGAGGGGTGGAAGTTTTGTGGCCGACGACTCGCCAGAAGATGAGTGAGAAGTGCCCTGATAATTTGAATCAGACGGGTTAAGAGGCTGGCGGAAACAACCTGCTTTGGGGCATGAAGTGTCAAGGGGATAAGAGACCTCTGATCGGCGTTTCCAAACCGGGTTGTTCGGTAAACCGGCGGAGGTAACTACCTGTCCGCTGTGCCGGGTTGTGCGGCGAGCCTCGTGCTGCTGTGTCTTCAAAAGAAAGTTTGGGTCCAAGTAAGAAGGGGGTGAGAAAATTTTACTTTCCGGTTTGCTCGACGGAATTTTGATGCTGGCACAGGATCTGAATCGGAGGAAAGAATGGTTACCTCTACATCATCAGCATGACTGCCTTCAACGTCGTCCTGATAATAATCATTGTCAATGAGGTGTATGAAAAATGAACCAAGAGAGTCAAGTTCTACCTCTGATTCCGGGTTACCCACATCGTCATCAGCTGGTAGGTCGGAAGATGCAGTGGTCCTTTTCTTGCCAGGTTTTTTAACAACCTTGGTCTTTGGGCGAAGTGGCTTAGCCGGTTTGTCTTGCGGCTTTGCCGGTTTTTCTTGTGGTTTCTTGTTCCAGAACGGATCATTACCCTGTCAGTAAATAATCACATTTTCAGAGAATATTTGGACAGAAGCAACTTAAGATAAAAAGATTATATGATTCTTACAGCTGGCGGTTTGTTGAAAGTGCAGAAAGGGAGTAGTCCGGTTTGAGCACAGACAGCCTCCGGTTCGTTCAGCATTTTCTTTACAGCTTCAGTAACTTCCGCATCTGTAAGCTGAATGTCAATATGTCGTTGAGCATCCTTCAAACTCCCCGTGTATTCGCACATCAAACCGGAGCGCCGGCTTAAGGGCAGAATACTCCAGCTTATCCAGCAACGAGCAAGATCAACCCCTGTCAAACCATTCGCCATGAAGGCTCTAAGCTTGGATAGTTGAGGAGCATAGTTGGCCCTTTCTTTTGCAGTCAACCTCTGAGGAAAAGGATGTGTATTGCTAAGGCATTCAGGGCGGTAACCCGGCAGGGGGTTTTCTTCAGGTGGAGATGTATCCTTGCAATAAAACCAGGTCTGGTTCCACTCTTTGGGGTGACTGTGGAGCTTGGGATGAGGGAAAGTAACTTCCTTCCTTTTCTGAACCGCCATTCCACCCAATTCCGTATTGGGTCCATCCGTAAACTCTGTGCGACGGTTAAGGTGAAAGAAATCCCTAAACAGTTCGACTGTAGGTTCCTCTTGTAGATAAGCCTCACAGAAGACTTGGAAGTGGCAGATGTTGGTCACAGAATTGGGACCGATGTCTTGAGGGCGCAGCTGAAAATTGGCTAGGACATCTCGGAAAAATTTCGAACCGGGAGGGCTAAAACCTCGACCTAGATGATTAGCAAACACGACTACCTCTCCGTCCTTGGGTATAGGAGGATTTTACGGGCCATGGACCCTCCATTGGATGACATCTTTCTTGGCTAAAGCGCCCGTTTTCACAAGATTGTTTAACTGTTCTTCGGTTACTCGAGAAGGAGCCCAATTGCATTCATAGACTTGCTTGGCCATGGCAATGAAAGATCTGAAACATGATTATTGCCGGTTTAAGATTTACAGTGGACAACTATACAGTGGTATAAGGATGTAAGCATATTGTTAAACCGGAGTTGGTTATTCGTAAACCGAAGTTTGACAATGGAAACAGTACAATGATGAATGCATTGGCGATTCAACAGGGGACTAATGGTATCTACTGGGTCATTATTTTTTCTATGAAGTTAAACCATCCAATCTGGTATTAAAGGTGTATAAGTGAAGGAAGAAACAAGTTTCACATCTTGCCATGGTAATTTCAGATCTACCGCGCGTTGGAAAAACAAAATATATTCTGACCTAATTTCCAGCGTGTTAAGAGTTCACCAAGTTGAGATGAGTTTTATACAAGGCAGATGTTCTAACAAGGAAGCAGGAGTTTAAACTACAAAGGCTTTGGAAAAAGCAGATCTAAACTAGCCATTGGTACTACTAAAGAGAAACAAACAGATTCAAGAACTTCGAAGAACTACGAAGAACAACGAACCCTAATGGTCGATCGAGAGTAAGAAAGGAGGAACGTACTGGTGCTGAGGAAGCAGCGGAGGATTGCCGCGTTTTTCTGGTCCGATCAAGTTGATGCAGCGGCCGTCGCGGAGGAAGAAACGAAGGTCGACGGTGGCGGCGGAGCTCCAAAGGTCGGGCAGTGCGAGGAAGAAGATGAGGTGAAGAGATACAGGGGGAAATGGAAAGACCCCTGGCCCTATTTATAAGGGCAAAAAGATAAGCGTCTGGCGTGAAAATCAAGGAGCCTAAAATTTGGATATGAGGCGGAGCTGTCGCCTCGATTATCGGAGGCTCATTAATGAAGGTGGGTTATACACATTTCTAAATAACAGGTGACGTCACGGTGGTTTACCATGGTCCTAGAAGATGACATCACGGCGGTTTACAAGATTATGTGAAGATGTTGAAGAAGAAATTTTCTTAAGTATTGAGGATTGACATGAACCAGTTCAAATCAATCTGGGGCCTAATGTTGGGGATATTACCACTGGGCGTAAACCGACCAGGAGAGGCCGGGTTAACCCCATAAGTAGTTCATTGTATTTGAAGCCCATGAAGACAGACGATGACGCTTTATGAAGGCCCAGGGCCCAAAGCCGCTTTAAGGCCTATAGACATAGACCGGCATTGATATGTAAACTTGTGTTGTAAGATAGAAATAGCAGAGACCGAGCCGGACACGTTTATGAGCCGGCCTCGGGATTCTGTAAACCGACGGGCGTCAACCCATGTATATAAGGGGACGACCCGGCGGCGGTTCAAGGACAACAGACAACAACTCGAGACTCAGGCAAAGCGTATACGCTCCCTGGTCATCGAAACCCCAGCAATTCCATCACAACTAGACGTAGGCTTTTACCTTCATCGTAAGGGGCCGAACTAGTATAAAACTCTCTTGTGTCCCTTGTCCGCTTTAACCCCTTTAAGTTAACCCGTAGTGATGGCTCCATGACTAAGTCCTTTCTCTAGGACATCTGCCGTGACAAAACCATGACAGTGGTTGATGAGCTGACTGGCGTAAAGCGGCAGATACATGCCATGACTGCTGCTGTGTTCGGTAAGCATCCTTGCCTTATACTTTCAACATATGTTTCCATGCCTTGCCGGTCTACTGATGTTTGTAACGATGCAGGAACTCGCATCAGTCATCTGGGCTCCGATGTACAGAAGAAGCTGAAGGATGCCTATACGCTGATAGAGCAATTGTATACCGGCGCGCAACGAATCATCTGCACCGCCTCTCACAATAAGCCGCCCCCGACGTTAATCAAGGATACCTTAGACAGGCTATCTATGATGCCTGCCCGGGTAGAAGAGCTAAAGAGATCTGCTGCAAGGGTTGGCGCTTTGACTGCACTAACCCGGGCAAAAGCATGGGTGCCTGATCTTGATCCGGCGGACGTCATTAAAGGCTACCCAAGCTTAAAAGAAGACGGGTCAGAATTTGGCACTGAAGATCTCCGCGCCATAAACCGGGAAGTTCGTCCACTGGCTTGTCAACTTGCTGAAGAGGCTGATCTTTCAATTTACCAGGCGAGTTATGACACCAACAACAAACGGATTGCTGCACCAACTCCTGAAGCTCAAAACCTGATCCCTCCAATCCGTAAGCACACTTATGCCCCTGACATTGAACCGTCCACCCTTATAAGCGACGAAGCTGTGTTCCAGGCGTTAACTGGGATCGACTGGACAACTGTTGACTTCCAGACGCTGGGTAGAGACGAAGAAGATGAACCAGTGCAAGACGATCCGCAACCGTCAGGTCAAGCTGGTGACCAACCATAATCCGGAGGCCGGTTTAGTCGTCCACGTGCTGCAATACTTATTTGAGAAACAATTATCCTTTTGGGCACTGAAACGCCTTGTAATAGGCTAGTTAAAAACACTTGGTCTGTTATGCCTTCGTGCATATTTATCTGCGACAGATGCTTGCTAATCCGCCATGCTTAAGATATGATGTTCATAATCCATAGCAATGTATTCAAGCTATCCCTGCAGATAAGCTTAAAGCACCCCGGCGGTTTACCACCGGGTGGTTCATAATGCCCAAATATATATATGACCAAGGTTTATAACCAAAGTTGCAAAAAGATAACCAAATATGGAAATACGTGATACCTATGACCTTGAGTCATAATGTTGGCTGACCAACTTTGTAGTTAGGGTAACAATCCTAATCCAGAGTATAAGTAACTCATGTTATATGATGCCGGTTTACAATAAAACAGTTCCGGGTTGTGATAAACACCGGTTTATTCAATACTGGTCACTTTGAGTCAAAACCAGACCGGGTTAAGAAACTCCGGGTTATAAGTATGTACTGACAACTTGTAGTTGACAGCCTAGCCGGGTTGATGAACACCGGTTTATCAAAAAACATCATAAGTCTTGTCAAAAGAGAGAAAAACTTGGCAAAAGCAAATGAAAACTTGTAGTCGAGGCTTTTCACAGGCTGCCAGGCCCCAAATTCGAGGCTTTTCATGGGCTGTCAGGCCACTGAGTTAAACCATTTCACAAAGCCTTTTAAGATGGCCCTCAATCCTTAACCAATCATCGTTTTAACTTGACAAGTTCAGGGTCTTATCAGAGTAACTTGTCAAAGTTCGAAGGGTCGTACCAGGTTTACCTGGGCGGAGTGACTTACTTAAATAGGAAGGCTAACCCGAGGTTTTAGGTGTATACACCAGGCTTCCAAGCCACGGCTTGATAGCCTATTACAAGTGTAGATTCTTTGTTCATTTCGACATCAAAGAATCCCCAAGTAACATTTTGAGCTGTGCTTAGTGGGTGCCTATGTTTGAGTTGTTGTTTTGCAACACTCTCTTTGGCCCCGAATTAATTTGGCTTTGAGCCGATCAAGAGGTGTGATTATGGTTCGGATATGACCAAGCCCCCAAGTGATGTTGTGGCATTGCGCCGATCAAGAGGTGTAGCTATGGTTCGGATATGAGCAAGCCCCCAAGTGATGTTGTATAAAGATTTGATAAGCTGAATCAAGGGGTAAACCGGACGCCGCTTTATAAACAGAAGCTCCATGTAACCACACTTGATGTAAGAAAAACAACAGATACCCCGCTTTAGCTGAGGTTCCGGCTTATTATATTGATCATAATATATACATTGTCATAACTATGTACAAAAGTAGAGCCTATGGCTTAAGTATAGTAGGGCCAAAGATGAGCGATATTCCATGGCCGGTGGGTCTCCTCCTCCAATTTACGTGAGTCTTTGTGCTCTCGAACATCGATTAAGTAGTATGACCCGTTGTGCAGATTCTTGATGACCACAAAGGGTCCTTGCCAAGGGGGGATAGCTTGTGCATATCCGTCTGATCATGGATGAGTCGGAGCACCAAATCGCCTTCTTGAAAGGTTCTGGTTCTAACCCGGCGGCTGTGATAACGACGCAGATCTTGCTGATAAATCGCC
The DNA here is from genome assembly GCF_018294505.1 of Triticum aestivum. Classification (NCBI taxonomy): domain Eukaryota; kingdom Viridiplantae; phylum Streptophyta; class Magnoliopsida; order Poales; family Poaceae; genus Triticum; species Triticum aestivum. The sequence goes on along the minus strand of NC_057802.1, from coordinate 252,983,948 downwards.
GAACGGGCTGCTGCCATGTCGCGCTCCTCATCTAACAGGTCGAGAGGTTCCTGCCGTGTCTTCTCATTGTCAGCTTCGACATATGCCGCTACACGGGGTGAGTCATGACGGATGTCACTAGGAAGAACCGCCTCCGCACCATAAACCATGAAAAAAGGCGTGTATCCCGTCGATCTGTTGGGTGTGGTATTGATGCTCCATAACACAGAAGGTAACTCCTCAACCCAACAACCCGACGTCCGTTGCAAAGGAACCATAAGCCGGGGTTTGATGCCTCTTAAGATCACATATTGGCCCTTTCTGCTTGACCATTGGACTGGGGGTGAGCCACTGATGATACGTCAAGCCGGATGTGCTCACGTTGACAGAACTCCTTCATGGCACCCATCGACAGATTGGTACCATTGTCTGTTATAATGCTGTGTGGAAAGCCAAACCGAAAGATCACCTTTTTGATGAATTGAACCACCGTAGTTGCATCACACTTACTGACTAGCTCTGCCTCCACCCACTTCGTGAATTTATCAACCGCCACCAAAAGGTGGGTCTTCTTGTCCATGGATCTCTTGATGGGTCCAACCATATCGAGCCCCCAAGTCGCAAACGGCCAAGTAATTGGGATCATCCTCAACTCTTGAGCCGGTACATGAGCCTGTCGTGAGAACTTTTGACATCCATCACACCTTCTGACCAAGTCTTCGGCATCAGCATGAGGTGTTAACCAATAAAAACCGTGACGAAACGCCTTGGCCACCAGAGATTTTGAACCGGCATGGTGACCACAATCTCCTTCGTGGATCTCACGCAAAATTTCACGGCCTTCCTCGGGAGACACACAATGTTGAAACGCCTCTGTCACACTGCAATGATGTAACTCTCCATTGATAATAGTCATGGACTTGGACCGCCGGATTATCTGCCTGGCCAAAGTTTCATCTTCTGGTAACTCGCCCCGTTTCATATACGCCAAATATGGAACCGTCCAATCCGGAAGAACATGAAGAGCCGCCACCAACTGAGCTTCCAGATCAGGAATAGCCAAATCCTCCTCACCAAGGAGCTTGAAGGACAGATTATGCAGCACATCCAGGAAGACATTAGGTGGAACCGGTTTACGTTGGGAACCCAAGCGGCTTAAAGCGTTCGCCGCTTCATTCTTCCGCCGGTCTACATGATCCACCTGATAACCTTTGAAGTGACCTGCAACAATATCCACCTCACGACGATATGCCGCCATGAGTGGGTCCTTGGAGTCCCAAGTGCCGGACACTTGTTGAGCCACCAGGTCCGAGTCATCGAAGCACTTAACCCGGCTTAGGTTCATCTCCTTAGCCATCCGAAGACCATGGAGTAAGGCCTCATATTCAGCTGCATTGTTAGTGCAAGGGAACATTAAACGGAGAACATAACAAAACTTATCACCTCGTGGGGAAGTTAATACGACTCCAGCCCCCGAGCCCTCCAATTGCCTGGACCCATCAAAATGAATAGTCCAATAAGTATGATCCGGCTTCTCTTCTGGCGCTTGTAGTTCTGTCCAATCATTGATGAAATCCACAAGTGCCTGAGATTTGATCGCCGTGCGGGGTATGTATTTCAACCCGTGAGGCCCGAGCTCGATAGCCCACTTAGCAATCCGGCCAGTTGCTTCCCTGTTCTGGATTATATCCCCCAAAGGAGCAGAGCTGACCACCATGATGGGATGACCTTGGAAATATGGCTCAAGCTTCCGGCTTGCCATGAAAACTCCATACACCAACTTCTGCCAATGTGGGTACCTCTGCTTATACTCAATAAGTACCTCACTGATATAGTAAACCGGCCATTGAACCGGATATTCCTTTCCGGCCTCCTTGCGCTCCACCACAATAGCCACGCTAACAGGCCGGGCGTTAGCTGCCACATATAGCAACAATGGCTCTTTGTCAACCGAAGCAGCGAGAACCGGCGGATTAGCCAGCTGCCGCTTTAAGTCCTCAAATGCTTCATTAGCGGCGTCACTCCAGGCGAAGTTATCTGTTTTCTTCAGCATCTGATACAAAGGGATGGCCTTCTCGCCAAGGCGACTGATAAACCGGCTCAACGCAGCAATCCAGCCTGCCAGGCGTTGAACATCATTGATACACTTCGGTTTGGCCAAAGAGGTGATGGCTTTGATCTTTTCCGGGTTAGCTTCAATGCCCCTGTTAGACACCAAAAAGCCCAAGAGCTTGCCTGCCGGTACACCAAAAACACACTTAGCCGGATTAAGCATCATTTTATAAACCCGCAGGTTATCAAAGGTCTCCTTCAAGTCATCTATCAACGTCTCCTTATGTCTGGATTTTACCACAATATCATCCACATAAGCATGAACATTGCGGCCGATCTGATCATGAAGACAATTCTGCACACACCGCTGGTAAGCCGCCTGGGCACTCCTGAGCCCAAAGGGCATAGACACATAACAGAAGGCTCCAAAAGGAGTTATGAAGGATGTTTTCTCCTGGTCCTTGGCTGCCATTTTGATCTGATGATAACCAGAATATGCATCCAGAAAGCTCAAACGCTCGCAACCCGCCGTAGCATCAATGATTTGATCAATGCGCGTGAGAGCAAAAGGATCTGCTGGGCAAGCCTTGTTGAGGTCTGTATAGTCCACACACATACGCCAAGTGCCATTCTTCTTAAGTACTAGCACCGGATTGGCCAACCACTCAGGATGAAACACTTCGATGATAAACCCAGCCGCCAAGAGCCTGGCAACTTCTTCTCTAATAGCCTTGCGTCTTTCTTCATTGAACCGATGAAGAAATTGCTTGACCGATTTATACTTGGGATCAACATTAAGAGTGTGCTCAGCGAGTTCTCTCGGTACACCTGTCATGTCAGAAGGCTTCCACGCAAACATGTCCCGATTCTCACGGATGAACTCGATGAGCGCGCTTTCCTATTTTGGATCCAAGTTATCGTTGATGCTAAACTATTTGGTCGAATCGCCAGGCACGAAATCAACAAGCTTTGTCTCATCAGCCGATTTAAACTTCAGGGCCGGATCATGCTCTGTAGTTGGCTTCTTCAATGAGGTCATATCTGCCGGATCAACATTGTCTTTGTAAAACTTCAACTCTTCTATTGCACAAACCGACTCAGCATAAGCCGCATCACCTTCTTCACACTCCAAAGCGATCTTGCGGCTCCCATGCACTGTTATAGTTCCCTTGTGACCCGACATCTTGAGCTGTAGATAGACATAACAAGGTCGTGCCATAAACTTAGAATAAGCTGGCCGTCCAAACAGGGCATGATACGGGCTTTTGATTTTCACCACTCGAAGGTCAATGTTTCTCATCTCGAGTCATGCTCATCTCTGAAGCCACCTCCAGAGCTATTTTACCAACAGGATATGCCGATTTACCAGGCACCACACCATGGAACACCATATTGGACGATTTAAGATTTTTATCTGTTAACCCCATGCGACGGAAAGTTTCGTAATAAAGGATATTGATACTACTCCCCCCATCCATGAGTACCTTAGTGAACTTATAACCTCCCACCTGAGGCGCCACCACCAATGCCAGATGACCCGGATTGTCAACCCGGAGTGGATGATCCTCTCTACTCCACACGATCGGCTGCTCAGACCAGCGCAAGTAATGGGGCACCGCCGGTTCAACGGAGTTCACTGCCCTCTTATGAAGCTTCTGATCGCGCTTGCACAAGCTAGTGGTGAAGACATGATACAACCCACTATTCAACTGCTTTGGGTTGCTCTGATAACCCGACTGCTGCTGTTGTTGCTGATTGCCCTGATGATTATAACCACCTTGGTTGCCCTGATTACCTTGATTGTTATGTCCACCCTGATTACCGTGGAAGCCTGAACCGGAATTACCTCCACCATAACCCGGCCCATGAGATCCGGGGCCTGAACCGCCACCCGGTCCATGATCATACCGAAAGAGATTAGAATTTTTGAATTCCTGCATGATATAACAATCCTTCCAGAGGTGCGTGGATGGTGTCTCCTTCGTTCCATGTTTTGGGCAAGGCTGGTTCAACAGATAAGACAGGCGGTCCGGGTTAGGACTTGGCCCTCCACCACGCTGGGGCGGTTTACCCTTACTCCGCTGGCCTTTGTCATGTGTGTTGGTATTAGCCACAAAGTCTAAACTTGGTCCGCCTTACGCTTGCCGCCGTTTCCATGACCCGCCGGGTTATGCTGCTGCCCCTTGGCGTTGCCGCTCCTCTTTCCCTTCCCTGTCTTATCATCGTCAGACTCGGGATCCTTGGTACTATCAGAGTCGGCATACTTCACCAAAGCGGCCATGAGAGTTCCCATGTCATTACAATGACGTTTGAGCCGTCCCAACTTCAACTTCAGGGGTTCAAACCGGCAATTGCCTTCCAATGTTAAAACTGCGGTATCAGCGTTGATGCGGTCCAATTAATGCAAAATCTCCGAAACCCGGCGCACCCAACGGGTTGTTGATTCTCCTTCCTCCTGGACACAGGTAGCTAAGTCCACAGTCGACATGGGCTGCTTGCATGTATCCTTGAAATTCTGGATAAACCGGGCTCTCAACTCAGCCCATGACCTAACGGAATTAGCTGGTAAGCTCTTCAGCCAAGTGCGGGCCGTCCCCTCTAGCATCATGGTGAAGTATTTAGCACACGCCGCATCATCCACATCCAGCATATCCATGGCCATCTCATAGCTTTCGACCCATGTCTCGGGGGATAAATCGGCGGTGTAATTCGGTACTTTGCGCGGGCCTTTGAAATCCTTGGGCAGGCGCACGTTGCGCAGCGCTGGGACGAGACACGGTACTCCCAAAGAGCTGGAAGTAACTCCTGGCTCCACTGACATGGTTGGACGAACCGGAGTAAGTTGACGGGCTTCATGCCGCGCCTCTAACTCGGCCTCTCTACGTTCCCGAGCCCGGTCCACCACATCCTGAGCATCACCAGCACCACCCGCCGGGTTATGGCCACGGGGCAGATCACGGTTTCGTGCATTGCTTGACACGGCCGGTTCATCCATACGCCTGTTGTAACTCCGGCTTGGGCGGGGAGTAGAATGGATCCTCTCGCGACTATATGAATAAGTCTCCTGCTGAACCAAAGCTGTCTGAAGAAGATCCCTAACCTGACGCATCTCGACTGCCACCGGAGACTCGCATTCGAACGGGATGGCCGCCAGCCGTGAAGCGGCAGCGACAATGTTGTCCATCGGGTTAGAGTAATGACCCGGTGGTGTTGCGACATGCTGTGTCACAATGTTGTTCTGGCGAGGCGGATCCACCAAACGTGGCTGAACCGGCGCCCCCGCTCCAGGTGCCTCCGCCCGGTTTACCACCAGCAGATTACTGGTCCCTGCTCCTGGGGTATTAAAGAGGTTCCTAGCTTCATAAACCGACGGCAGGCGAGATCGGTACCTCCTCTTCAGGACATCATTCGACGCACTCTGATCCAGCATAAGCCGGTAAGCCTGTGCATCCAATGCGGCCCGTTCCGCAGCCATCCTGGTATCCTCAACTGCCAAGTCGGCTTTGGCCTGGGTGATCTGATCTTTCACCTTCGCGATTTCCGCAGTATGCGCATCTTGATCTGCCGGGTTAACCTCTGCCATCAGCGTTGCCAAAGCGTCAAATAAATCAGATAGGACCTGAGCCGGCAGTCGCACAGGGCCTCCTGCCCCGGCCACTGCTGCTGATCCGGAAATCATCGCCGCTGCGGTCGAAGAGTGGAGCGCTTGTTGCGTACCGGCCATGAAGATCGCAACCCGGTTTGGCAGATCAAAGGGGTCCGGAATACTGTCGCCATCGGAACAGCCCCCAATCCGGCCATCTTGCAACTGATACAATGACTTAGTCTCTCCGGTCGATGACTCATCGCTGGAGTAAACGACGGTTTCACCACCAGATTTCGATCTATCCTCAGATTCCCCTCCATGGATGACTCCCATGAAGGCACGCTTCATGACAGGCTTAACCCGGGCAGATCTCGCACGCTGAGCCGTTTCGACGAGGTCGGTGTAGATGTCCAGCTCAGGGCCCGGTTCGCTGATCTTGCCAATGAAAACGTGTATGCCACCGAAGGGGACCCGGTACCCGTACTCGATTGAGCCGACCTCGGGGCCCCAGCCTGCATGTCGATGTAGAGCTTGCCGCGATGACTCTTGGTCATCCGGCCCACAGTGTAGCCCTTGAGTCCTTCGAAGATGCCCTCTAAGAACTCGAAACCATCGTGCGATAGCCCCACGGTGGGCGCCAACTGTCGTGGTTTTGTCACAGCAGATGTCCTAAGGGAAGGACTTAGTCGTGGAGCCATCGCGACGGGTTAGCTTAAAGGGGTTAAAGCGGACAAGGGACACAGAGAGTTTATACTGGTTCGGCCCCTTGCGGTGAAGGTAAAAGCCTATGATCCAGTTGTTGTGGGATTGCTTGGGTTTCGATGACCAGGGAGCGAATACGCTTTGCCTGAGTCTCGAGTTGTTGTCTGTTGTCCTTAAACCGCCTTCGGGTCGTCCCCTTATATACATGGATTGACGCCCGTCGGTTTACAGAATCCCGAGGCCGGCTCATAAACATGTCCGGCTCGGTCTCTGCTCTTTCTATCTTACAACACAAGTTTACATATTAATGTCGGTTTATGTCTATAGGCATTAAACCGGCTCTGGGCCCTGGGCCTTCATAAAGCGTCACCGTCCTTATCTTCATGGGCTTCAGGTACAGTGAACCGTTATGGGGTTAACCCGGCCTCTCCTGGCCAGTTTACGCCTGGTAGTAATATCCCCAACAGGGGGCTGCCGAGGTACTCCGCACGTCTTCCTCCTTTCACAGCCTCGCCACTCCCGATCTTGTCAGGCTGTGCTCATCAGCTCTTGATGGGGATCGGGATGGCATTGTGCCGGCGCGTCGCCCATCCTCTTCTCTTCCCACCGCACTACCTGGGATAAGAGGGACAAGGAGAGGAGTTTACAGAGCACTTATCTTTTTTTAATCTTAATTCTGTAGGCACTTGCCAAATTTTAATTCAAATAATGTAATCTCTCGAGTCCATGTTTGTGTTATGTAATGCTTGTACTTGTATCAGCATATCAATGAAAAAGGTGAACCTTGCTGGGAACCCGTGCCTGTATATGTCCATGCAGAGGTGAGATGCCTATTTGATGTAAATAAACGAGTTTTCCCCGGTAGGCTATCCTGCCGGCACCCTTTTTGTCTGCTGGAGAGCTGCTTCTACTGGGCAACAGACAAAGGGACCAGCCCCCCGTCAACTTATTTTTATCAAAGGCTACTGCGACCATCCGACCGAAGCAATGTTCGAGTCAGGGATGGGAGCACCTAAGTCTCAAAAGAGTGGTGAGGTTTCCTCATGCACAAGTTGTAGCTTACAGAACATAAATGGACAAGAGGTAGAACTTATCTATTTGGCTTGTCGGGGATCGCAGTGCCAGGCAATCTTCTCAACTCCTTGGCAAAGCCAAGTTCACGGCAGGAACCTGCAGCTTCATGCATATGAGAATGAATGCAGGATGCGATCCTATCTATATGCATATGCAAATGCTCATGAAATGCTCATGCAGTGATCTTGGGATGCTCATACATGCATGCAATCTTGGTCGGGGGCCCCCCACAGCGCTTCTTTATTTGCTCTTGCACGGGGTCATCGCCCTGGCTTTGTACAAGGGGCTACATGCAACTGAGGCAAGGCCTGTACAAAAGGGTGGCTGTCGGGGCAGGGCCCGACAGCCGCACCTTCCGGGTAGAACTTGCGGAGATGCTCAATATATGTTCCATGAGTTTTGCAACTGAATGCCATCTCCGGTCTCTAGACGGACCGCGCCAGGTCTCGTGACTCATACTACCCGGTAAGGGCCTTCCCACTTCGGTGACAACTTGTTTGTACCCTTGGCGGACTGAACGCGCCTAAGGACATGGTCACCTTCCTCAAAACATCGGGCGTGAACCCTGCGGCTATGATAGCGACGGAGGGCTTGCTGATAGCGTGTAGCACGCGTAGCAGCCCAGAGACGATTCTCCACGAGTAGCACAGCGTCGTCACGCCGGTGCTGATCTTGCGCTACTTCATCGTAGGCAAGCACTCGAGGTGACCCGTAAATGAGTTCTGTGGGGATAATTGCTTCTGGCCCATAGACCAGGGAGAAGGGAGTCTGACCGGTAGCCCGGTTTGGTGTTGTTCTGAGGGACCAGAGGACTACCGGCAGCTCCTCGATCCACCGCCTGCCGTGCTTCTGCAGCGTATCAAAGGTTCTTGTCTTGAGTCCACGCAGCACTTCAGCGTTCGCCCTCTCAGCTTGCCCATTGCTCCGGGGGTGTGCCACAGAGGCAAATGAGATCTTGCATCCGATGGCATGAACATATTGCTTGAAGGCACGGCTCATGAACTGGGTGCCGTTGTCGGTAATGATCCTTGCCGGAACTCCAAAACGACACACCAATTCTTTCAAGAACTTGATAGCTGACTGAGCAGTCACCTATCTCACGGCAGTCACTTCCGGCCACTTTGTAAACTTGTTGATGGCAATGGACAAGAATTCAAAGCCCCTGATTGCTCGGGGGAAGGGGCTGAGGATATCGAACCCCCAGACCAAAAATGGCCATGATACAGGGATTGTTTGAAGAGCTTGGGCAGGCAGGTGGGTTTTCTTGGAATGGAACTGGCAGGCTTCACATTTGGTGACTAGATCGACCGCATCTTGGAGGGTGTGGGCCAATAGAATCCTTGCCGGAATGCTTTCCCAACTAATGCCCTTGATCCAATGTGGGAGCCGCACATGCCTTCATGTATCTCAGCCTGCAGTTCCTTTCCTTCTTCCCGGTAGACACACTTCAACTTCACACCGTTGGGCCTCCTTCTGTACAGAGTGTCATCGACAAACTGATACATACTGGCCCTCCGGGCTACTTTTTTAGCTTCATCTTGGTCGCCGGGAAGTTCTCCGGTTTGGAGGAAGTGGACAATGTGCCTTGCCCAAGTTGGAGCCTGGGGCTCGGCAACGAGGACTAGCGGCACCTCCTCTGCTGCGGGAGCAGATGCCTCGTTTGTGGGGTCCATGGGCCTGGCTGGAGGGTGTGGTTTGGTAGGCTGCGAGGAGTTGTTTTTGGCAGGGTCTCTGCAGGAGCGGACGGTTCTACCGGGAGAGGCTTACCGGAGTCCACCTTTCTCCTTTTCCTGGTCATTGTTGCTGGGGATATGGAGGGCTGAGTGGGATGGAGAACAAAAATCCCTAGTTTCACAGGAAGCTTCTGCGCAGCATGATGTCTACTACACAACCTTCTTCTTGTAGACGTTGTTGGGCCTCCAAGTGCAGAGGTTTGTAGGACAGTAGCAAATTTCCCTCACCTGGATGACCTAAGGTTTATCAATCCGTGGGAGGCGTAGGATGAAGATGCTCTCTCTCAAACAACCCTGCAACCAAATAACAAAGAGTCTCTTGTGTCCCCAACACACCCAATACAATGGTAAATTCTATAGGTGCACTAGTTCGGCGAAGAGATGGTGATACAAGTGCAATATAGATGGTAGATATAGATTTTTGTAATCTGAAAATATAAAAACAGCAAGGTAGCAAGTGGTAAAAGTGAGCGTAAATGGTATTGCAATGCTTCGAAACAAGGCCTAGGGTTCATACTTTCACTAGTGCAAGTTCTCTCAACAATAATAACATAATTGGATCATATAACAATCCCTCAACGTGCAACAAAGAGTCACTCCAAAGTCACTAATAGTGGAGAACAAACAAAGAGATTATTGTAGGGTAGGAAACCACCTCAAAGTTATCCTTTCTGATCGATCTATTCAAGAGTCCGTAGTAAAATAACACGAAGCTATTCTTTCCGTTCGATCTATCCTAGAGTTCATACTAGAATAACACCTTAAGACACAAATCAACCAAAACCCTAATGTCACGTAGATACTCCAATGTCACCTCAAGTATCCATAGGTATGATTATACGATATGCATCACACAATCTCAGATTCATCTATTCAACCAACAAAAAGAACTTCAAAGAGTGACCCAAAGTTTCTACTGGAGAGTCAAGACGAAAATGGGTTCCAACCCCTATGCATAAGTTCACAAGGTCACTGAACCCGCAAGTTGATCACCAAAACATACATCAAGTAGATCACGTGAATATCCCATTGTTACCACAGATAAGCACATGCAAGACATACATCAAGTGTTCTCAAATCCTTAAAGACTCAACCCGATAAGATAACTTCAAAGGAAAAACTCAATCCATTACAAGAGAGTAGAGGGGGAGAAACATCATAAGATTTAACTATAATAGCAAAGCTCGCGATACATTAAGATCGTGCCAAATCAAGAACACGAGAGAGAGATCAAACACATAGCTACTGGTACATACCCTCAGCCCCGAGGGTGAACTACTCCCTCCTCATCATGGAGAGCGCCGGCATGATGAAGATGGCCACCAGTGACGAGTCCCCCCTCCGGCAAGGTGCCGAAAAAGGGTCCCGATTGGTTTTTGGTGGCTACAAAGGCTTGCGGCGGCGAAACTCCTGATCTAGGTTTCTTTCTGGGGGTTTCTGTATTTATAGAAATTTTTGGCGTCGGTCTCACGTCAGGGGGGGTCTCCGAGTCATCCACGAGATAGGGGGGCGCGCCCATGGTGGTAGGGCTCGCCCTCCACCCTCGTGGATGGCTCGGGACTCTTCTGGCCCAACTCTTTTACTCTGAGGGCTTCTTTTGGTCCATAAAAAATCATCAAAAATTGGCACGTCAATTGGACTCCGTTTGGTATTCCTTTTCTGTAAAACTCAAAAACAAGGAAAAAACAGAAACTGGCACTGGGCTCTAGGTTAATCGGTTAGTCCCAAAAATCATATAAAATAGCATATAAATGCATATAAAACATCCTAGATGGATAATATATAGCATGGAACAATAAAAAATTATAGATACGTTTGAGACATATCAAGCATCCCCAAGGTTAATTCCTGCTTGTCCTCGAGTAGGTAAATGATAAAAACAGAATTTTTGATGTGGAATGTTACCTAACATATTTATCAATGTAATCTTCTTTATTGTGGCATGAATGTTCAGATCCGAAAGATTCAAGACAAAAGTTTAATATTGACATAAAAATAATAATACTTCAAGCATACTAACAAAGTAATCATGTCTTCCTCAAAATAACATGGCCAAAGAAAGCTATCCCTACAAAATCATATAGTCTGGCTATGCTCCATCTTCATCACACAAAATATTTCAATCATGCACAACCCCGATGACAAGCCAAGCAATTGTTTCATACTTTTAATGTTCTCAAACTTTTTCTATCCTCACGCAATACATGAGCGTGAGCCATGGATATAGCACTATGGGTGGAATAGAATGGCGGTTGTGGAGAAGAAAAAAAAGAGGAAGATGGTCTCACATCAACTAGGCGTATTAATGGGCTATGGAGATGCCCATCAATAGATATCGATGTGAGTGAGTAGGGATTGCCAGGCAACGGATGCACTAGAGCTATAAATGTATGAAAGCTCAACAAAAGAAACTAAGTGGGTGTGCATCCAACTTGCTTGCTCATGAAGACCTAGGGTATTTGAGGAAGCCCATGGTTGGAATATACAAGCCAAGTTCTATAATGAAAATTCCCACTAGTATATGAAAGTGACAAAATAAGAGCATGGTGCCACTTTGAAGCACAAGTGTGGAAAAAGAATAGTAGCATTGTCCTTCTCTCTTTTTCTCTCATTTTTTTGTTTGGCTTCTTTGGCCTCTTTTTTTCATGGGCTTCTTTGGCCTCTTTTTTTCCTCACATGGGACAATGCTCTAATAATGATGATCATCACACTTCTATTTATTTACAACTCAAGGGTTACAACTCGATACTTAGAACAAAATATGACTCTATGTGAATGCCTCCGGCGGTGTACCGGGATGTGTAATGAATCAAGAGTGACATGTATGAAAAATTACGAATGGTGGCCTTGCCACAAATACGATGTCAACTACATGATCATGCAAGGCAATATGACAATGATGAAGCGTGTCAGAATAAACGGAATGGTGGAAAGTTGCATGGCAATATATCTCGAAATGGCTATGGAAATGCCATAATAGGTATGTATGGTGGCTGTTTTGAGGAAGGTAAATGGTGGGTTTATGGTACCGGCAAAAATTGCGTGGTACTAGAGAGGCTAGCAATGGTGGAAGGGTGAGAGTGTGTATAATCCATGGACTCAACATTAGTCATAAAGAACTCACATACTTATTGCAAAAATCTATTAGTTATCGAAACGAAGTACTACGCGCATGCTCCTAGGGGGATAGATTGGTAGGAAAAGACCATAGCTCGTCCCCGACCGCCACTCGTAAGGAAGACAATCAAAAAATAAATCATGCTCTGACTTCATCACATAACGGTTCACCATACGTGCATGCTACGGGAATCACAAACTTTAACACAAGTATGTCTCAAATTCACAACTAATCCACTAGCATGACTCTAATATCACCATCTTCATCTCAAAACAATCATAAATAATCAAACTTCTCATAGTATTCAATGCACTTATTATGAAAGTTTTTATTATACCCATCTTGGATGCCTATCATATTAGGACTAGTTTTATAGCCAAAGAAAATTACCATGCTGTTCTAAAGGACTCTCAAAATAATATAACTGAAGCATGAGAGATCAATAATTTCTATAAAATAAAACAACCACCGTGCTCTAAAAGATATAAGTGAAGCACTAGAGCAAACGACAAACTACTCCAAAAGATATAAGTGAAGTTCAATGAGTAGTTGAATAATTATGTAACTATGTAAAGACTCTCTAACATTTAATAATCTCAGATATTGGGAATTTATTCAAACAGCAAGCAAAACAAAATAAAATAAAATGACGCTCCAAGAAAAACACATATCATGTGGTGAATAAAAATATAGTCTCAAGTAAAGTTACCGATAGATGAAGACGAAAGAGGGGATGCCTTCCGGGGCATCCCCAAGCTTAGGCTTTTGGTTGTCCTTGAATTTTACCTTGGGGTGCCTTGGGCATCCCCAAGCTTAGGCTCTTTCCACTCCTTATTCCAAAATCCATCAAATCTTTACCCAAAAAATGAAAACTTCACAACACAAAACTTCAATAGAAAATCTTATGAGCTCCGTCAGTATAAGAAAATAAACCACCACTTTAAGGTACTGTAAGGAACTCATTCTTTATTTATATTTGTGTTAAACCTACTGTATTCCAACTTCTCTATGGTTCATACCCTCCGATACTACTCATAGGTTCATCAAAATAAGCAAACAACACATAGAAAACAGAATCTGTCAAAAGCAGAACAGTCTGTAGTAATCTGTAACTCCCGGATACTTCTGTAACTCCAAAAATTATGAAATAAATTGTTGGACCTGAGGAATTTTTCATTAATCTTCTGCAAAAATAATCAACTTAAAAGCACTCTTCTTTAAAAAAATGACAGCTAATCTCGTGAGCGCAAAGTTTCTGTTTTTTACAGCAAGATCGCATTAACTTTCACCCAAGTCTTCCCAAAGGATCTACTTGGCACTTTATTGAAACAAAATCTATAAAACATGATTACTACAGTAGCTTAATCATGTGAACACACAAAAACAGTAGGGGTAAATATTGGGTTGTCTCCCAACAAGCGCTTTTCTTTAATGCCTTTTAGCTAGGCATGATGATTTCAATGATGCTCGCATAAAAGATAAGAACTGAAACATAAAGAGAGCATCATGAAGAATATAACTAGCACATTTAAGTCTAACCCACTTCCTATGCATAGGGATTTTGTGAGAAAACAACTTATGGGAACAATAATCAACTAGCATAGGAAGGCAAAGCAAGCATAACTTCAAGATTTTAAGCACATATAGAGGAAACTTGGTATTATTGCAACTCCTACAAGCATATATTCCTCCCTCATAATAATTTTCAGTAGCATCATGAATGAATTCAACAATATAACTATCACATAAAGCATTCTTTTCATGATCTATAAGCATAGAAATTTTGCTACTCTCCTCGTAAGCAAACTTATTCTCATCAATAGTAGTGGGAGCAAACTCAACAAAATAACTATCATGTGAGGCATAATCCAATTGAAAACTAAAATCATGATGACAAGTTTTATGGGTATCATTGTTCTTTATAGCATACATGTCATCAAAATAATCATCATAAATAGGCGGCATGCTATCATCAAAATACATTTGCTCATCCAAACTTGGGGGACTAAAAATACCATCTTCATCAAACATAGCATCCCCAAGCTTGTGGCTTTGCATATCATTAGTATCATGGATATTCAAGGAATTCATACTAACAAAATTGCAATCATGCTCATCATTCAAATATTTAGTGCCAAACACTCTATAGACTTCTTCTTCCAGCACTTGAGCACAATTATCGGGATCCTTATTTTCACGGTAGACATTAAAAAGATGAAGCATATGAGGCAACCTCAATTCCATTTTTTGTAGTTTTCTTTTATAGACTAAACTAGTGATAAAACAAGAAACAAAAAGATTCAGTTGCAAGATCTAAAGTTATACCTTCAAGCACTAACCAACCCAGCAACGGCGCCAGAAAAGAGCTTGGTTAACGGGATGTTAGTGCCGCTTTCCTCGCCTCCCCGGCAACGCGCCAGAAAAGAGCTTGATGTCTACTACACAACCTTCTTCTTGTAGACGTTGTTGGGCCTCCAAGTGCAGAGGTTTGTAGGACAGTAGCAAATTTCCCTCACCTGGATGACCTAAGGTTTATCAATCCGTGGGAGGCGTAGGATGAAGATGCTCTCTCTCAAACAACCCTGCAACCAAATAACAAAGAGTCTCTTGTGTCCCCAACACACCCAATACAATGGTAAATTCTATAGGTGCACTAGTTCGGCGAAGAGATGATGATACAAGTGCAATATAGATGGTAGATATAGATTTTTGTAATCTCAAAATATAAAAACAGCAAGGTAGCAAGTGGTAAAAGTGAGCGTAAATGGTATTGCAATGCTTCGAAACAAGGCCTAGGGTTCATACTTTCACTAGTGCAAGTTCTCTCAACAATAATAACATAATTGGATCATATAACAATCCCTCAACGTGCAACAAAGAGTCACTCCAAAGTCACTAATAGCGGAGAACAAACGAAGAGATTATTGTAGGGTAGGAAACCACCTCAAAGTTATCCTTTCTGATCGATATATTCAAGAGTCCGTAGTAAAATAACACAAAGCTATTCTTTCCGTTCGATCTATCCTAGAGTCCGTACTAGAATAACACCTTAAGACACAAATCAACCAAAACCCTAATGTCACCTAGATACTCCAATGTCACCTCAAGTATCCGTGGGTATGATTATACGATATGCATCACACAATCTCAGATTCATCTATTCAACCAACACAAAGAACTTCAAAGGGTGACCCGAATTTTCTACTGGAGAGTCAAGACGAAAATGTGTTCCAACCCCTATGCATAAGTTCACAAGGTCACTGAACCCGCAAGTTGATCACCAAAACATACATCAAGTAGATCACGTGAATATCCCATTGTTACCACAGATAAGCACATGCAAGACATACATCAAGTGTTCTCAAATCCTTAAAGACTCAATCCAATAAGATAACTTGAAAGGAAAAACTCAATCCATTACAAGAGAGTAGAGGGGGAGAAACATCATAAGATCCAACTATAATAGCAAAGCTGGCGATACATCAAGATCGTGCCCAATCAAGAACACGAGAGAGAGAGATCAAACACATAGCTACTGGTACATACCCTCAGCCCCGAGGGTGAACTACTCCCTCCTCATCATGGAGAGTGCCGGAATGATGAAGATGGCCACCGGTGATGAGTCCCCCCTCCGGCAGGGTGCCGGAACAGGGTCCCAATTGGTTTTTGGTGGCTAATGAGGCTTGCGGCGGCGAAACTCCTGATCTAGGTTTCTTTCTGGGGGTTTCTGTATTTATTGGAATTTTTGGCGTCGGTCTCACATCAGGGGGGTCTTCGAGTCATCCACGAGATAGGGGGGCGCGCCCAGGGGGTAGGGCTCGCCCTCCACCCTCATAGATGGCTCGGGACTCTTATGGCCCAACTCTTTTACTCCGAGGGCTTCTTTTGGTCCATAAAAAATCATCAAAAATTGGCACGTCAAATGGACTCCGTTTGGTATTCCTTTTCTGTAAAACTCAAAAACAAGGAAAAAACGGAAACTGGCACTGGGCTCTATGTTAATAGGTTAGTCCCAAAAATCATATAAAACGACATATAAATGCATATAAAACATCCTAGATGGATAATATAATAGAATGGAACAATCAAAAATTATAGATACGTTGGAGACGTATCACAGCACACTTTGATAGATGATCAGCTATGTTGTTTTCCGCACGCGGTACGTGCTCTGTTTGCAACCCGTCAAAGTGCTCCTCCAGTCTCCTCACTTCCTCGACGTATGCCTCCATAAATGGACTTTGGTAATCCTTGTTGACTTGTCTCACCACAAGCTGTGAATATCCTCGAATGATCAACTTCTTAATTCCCAATTCAGCTGCAATCCTGAGCCCGTCAAGGAGCCCTTCATACTCTGCTGTATTGTTGGTTGCTTCTTCCCAGGCAAAATGCATTTGAACGACGTACTTCAAGTGCTCCCCGGATGGGGCGACAAGAAGCACGCCAGCTCCTGCACCTTGTAGGGAAAAAGCACCATCAATATATATAATCCATTCTTGGGGCGATTCCTTGCCGGGGATAACTATCTCTGTCACTTCCTCATCAGGGGTTGGCATCCATTCTGCAATAAACTCTGTCAATGCCCTGCTCTGAATAGTTGATGTGCTCTCAGACTTCTAACCAAAACTGGATAACTCCAAAGCCCACTCCAATATCCTGCCGGTAGCCTCATGGTTTTGGAGTATCCTTTGCAATGGGAAATGAGAGACAACCATGATCTCATGGGCTTGGAAGTAGTGGTGCAGTTTCCTTGAGGCCATGATGAGACCAAAGATCGAATTATGCACGCCAGAGTACCTCCATCTAGCACCCTGTAACAAGGAGCTGACGAAGTACACTGGGCGCTGCATCACTTTCTTCCTTGCCGCGTCCTTCGGGTTGCTCTCGTTGTCGTGCTCGTTACTGTCCTGATCCTTCTCTGACTCTGCCAGTCCTTGCTCACTCTCTGCCCCATCCACTTCTCGCTGCGCTATCCAGGTTGCACTGACCACTTGGTTTGTTGCCGCTAAGTACAACAGCAATGTCTCCTGGGGTTTGGGAGCAACCAGGGTAGGCACAGACGACAAGTAGGCCTTCAACTCTTGCAAAGCTGCATCTGCTTCCGAGGTCCACTTCATGGGCCCTGCCTTCTTCAAAATTTTAAAGAACGGCAGGGCGCGCTCGGCAGATGTCGGTGGAAACTACACCTATGGGATCACTGGCATCCCTTCTACGGTTGGCGGGCGCGGGGTTGTGCAAAGAGCGGGTCTGGCGGTCAGCAAAGGATCGTTTACCCAGGTTCGGGCCGCGAAGATGCGTAATACCCTAGTCCTGCTTTGGTGTATGTATTTGAGTGTTCATAAGCTCTTGAGCTAGCTACGGTGCGTGTGTTTCCCAAAAGATCCGAATCAGTCTCCTGGACGCCTCGAGCCTCCTTTTATAGACAAAAGGGGGTCACCACAGTGGCACACAGGAGGTGGAAAGGTGTACAGTGGATGAGCCTATCCTCTAGCACCGTTGGACAGATGCATTTAATGCGCTGTCGACGTGCCCCTCTTGCTTTATCGGGGACGGCAAGGAAGCTCGTCCCAGCTGTCGCCGCCTCGCCTTGCTCCGGCGCGCGTCTGAGCTGATGAGGCGTTGCAGCGCAACATTGGCTGGCTGCTGGGCTGGCGTGGTGGTGGAGTCTTCATGAAGATCTGCATGCCACCACGCAGGTGCTAGCTGAGTCGGTCTAGAGGCCGCATGCTGCCATGCAGGTGCCTGCCCAGCTGGTTGAGCTAGCAGCTGCATGGGAGCAGCAATGTAGTCTTGGCAGACGCGGGCCTGGTTGTGGCCTCGCAGGCGTCTTCGGCAAGGGCCTTGCCGGGGCCCTGGCAAGGGTCTTGCAGCGGCATCACAGTCGTCCCTGACAAGGATTTTGCCGGGGGTCTCGTGGATTTCCATGGCTAGGATCCCGCCAAGGATCATCGTCTTCTGGTCCTCACCTGATCTTGTGTGTTTATGATCTTCACAAAGATCTGCATGCCACCATGGAGGTGCCTCCCGAGCCTTGTTTTCAATATGGTTGATGACGTTGGAACCCCTGGGCTCAAGGGTGGCACGCTCCGTTGGCATCGGGCAAGTTGCCTCGGCAAGGCTCTTGCCGAGGCCGCGGAGGCCGTCCCGGCAAGGGTCTTGCCGGGGGGTCCACCTTGCCTTCTTGCTCTTTGCGTCTCTAGTCTTGGTGTTGCTTTGATTGCCTCATGCTCCGGCTTCCCTCTTCTGCCCTACTCGGTGTGGCCGCGGGCGCGGCTCTGACTGCACGTGCCGAAGTAAAGGGGTCAAAAGAGCCCCTACTTTTGCACACCGACAGGAGCCCCCAGGCCTGGGCCACACATAAGCGTGATGCGTTGTTGGGCTAGGCCCAGAATGGTGCGCGGGCAGGCGGGGCAGATTTTTTCTCCAGTAACTTTGCCGTCCGCTGCGCTTCCCCAAGGCCCGCGTTGAACGCGCGACGTGGAGGGTCATGCATGACGTGGGGGTCATGCGTGGGGCGGTTTCCGCACGCATGCGTCATGTCATAGTGAATGGTAAAGAGGCGGCCCGCGCCTTCCCCGTAAAAAGGGAAAAATGCAGAGGAGCGGCTCATTTACTGAGTGGACTCGGGTCGTGGTCTTCAAGGCGCCCGCGCCCCATGATCACGGGGTGGAGAGTGGTCGCCTCACCCGTCCCCTCGGTTTCTGCTTCCTCACCATGTGGCCCCCATGCCCCTAAGGTGACAGGCGGTGGACGCGTGGGGGGGCACGGGTCTTAAATGACGAGGCGGGAAATCGGGCCGTTGCTGATTGGAGCAGCGGGTCGGTCTCGATTCCCTGCGCCCCTGATGGTTGCATTGGTTGAGTGGGGCGGCCGAGCCCCGAACCCGCCCCTTTATAAGAAGGGGGAGGGGATGGCATCCCACAATCTTTCATCATCCATCTCCTTCCATCTCGGCTCCTTCCTTTCATCGGCCATGGCGGGAGGGGGCGCCGGCCCTTCGACGGTGGCGGCGAGGGTCTCTGCTCGACAGCGCGTCCCTCCTTCCCAAGAGCTTGTGGCGGCGGAGCCGGGCACGAGAGGAATGGGGAGGGGGCGAGGACGAGGTCGCCATGGCGCTTGAGGAAGAGGGGGACGGGGCGGCGCGCCGGCCTTGCCTCCGCCAGCGATGCCTTCCCCAATGGAGGGCCTCGTTGGGGACCAGCCCCGTGAGTTCTTCATCAGGCTGCGCCGGCCACCGCGTCGTCGTCTTTGCCTCCCTACTCCATTCGCTCGGGAGATGGAGCTCAATCCGCCACAGACCCTCAGATTGCATATGAGGGGCTGTGGGAACGGCGGCATGCGGGTCGACGTCGACTTCCCCGCTCCTCACATCATGTACCTTTGTCGCGGATGGAAGACTTTCGCTCGTGTCCATAGCCTGACGGCGGGGCTTGTTCTCTACTTCAAATTAATGGAGAACGGCCTGCTCTTCGTCAAGGTCTTTGGGGACCTTGGAACTCGCCTAAAGTTCTGCGTGGAGAGCTCCTCCGATGATGAAGACTCCTCCTCAAGCGGGAGTGATGAGGAGGACAGCGACAGCAATGACAAGGGCGTCGGGCGGGGGGACACCGACCTCGACTCCGACTGACTGCGTCGCCCCTCCCTCGGCCACGCGCCCTGCCGAGGGCCTTCCTCGTCAAGCTCTCCATCGGCGCGTTCCCCGTAACCTCCTTGGGCGGCTGGCGTAGGAGGGCCGGAGAAGACGAAGAAGGCGGGTGGCAGGCCATCAAGTCGGAGTACACGGGCATCGACGCCTTTGTCGCGTATTGTCGGCTCGCTGCCTCATCTTTCGGCTCCTCTCCCGTCACTGGGATGTTCTCCTGTTGTCTTCTGCTGCTCGTACCTTGCCTAGGTGTTCTTTTTGCCCTCCTACTGTCTCGTTCCACCTTCTGAGGAGAGGGACAAGAAAGGGATTACGGGCATCTTATCTCTTTTTAGTTTGTAAGCCTGCGGGCATTTGTTAAATTTAAAACTTGTAATCCCCTTGCTCATGTTTTTCATTCCGTATGAACTGTACCTGTATGGGATGTTTTTAATGAAAAAGGGTGCTTGCCGGGTTCTTTGTGCATGAGCGAGGCCCGTGCCAAGGAGTGAATCCTTGTTATTTTTAAGATAAACATTGTTGCCCGGCAACAGGCCTTGCCGCCCCCTTACTTCGTTCGACCATTCTCACGCTCTTGGCGGAGGCAGGGCGAAGTAGAGTTAGGCCCTTCGTTTATTTCCTTGTCACCACGACTACGACCCAGTTCCGACCCAAGGAATAGTTCTTGGGTATAGAAAGAAGGGGGAGCACGGCGGCCTAGGAATAAAATGAGGTTTCATACGTCCCAATTCTATACGGAAATGCACAATAGGGGATAAAAGACTTATCTGGATCTGCAGCCCTCGGCAACCTTGGCTTGCCGGGGCCGGAGTGCCGGCTTGTTCTCTTTCTTCCAAACAGCTCAGCGGAAACGTCCATGTACCCTGCGAACCAAAGAGGACGGAAAGGAACAGAGAGACGCACACTCGACCTCTATGCTAGGGGTTAGTCGCCGCTAAGCACTATCAACCCTAACCGAGGGAGAGACTTAACCTAGCATGCATGCTAAAACTTAGGGCGCCAGCGCTTCATTTATTTATGCTCAGGGTCTGCGCCTGGCTTTGTACAAAGGGTTACATGCCTCGCCGGCAAGGCTTGTACAAAAGGTGGTCTGCCGGGGGGCCCAGCAACCGCGCCTTATGGGTAAAACTTGCGAAGATGCTCGATGTTCCAGGAATTGCTCACTGTTATAGCATCTTCGGTCTCCATGCGGACTGCGCCGGGTCTGGTGACTCGTATTACCCGATAAGGGTCTTCCCACTTCGGCGTCAACTTGTTGGAATTCTTGGCCGATTGAACGCACCGAAGAACAAGGTCACCTTCCTCAAAGCTTCAGGCATGAACCTTGCGGCTATGGTAGCGGCGCAAGGCTTGCTGGTAGCGCGCTGCTCTTACAGCCGCCCGAAGACGATCTTCCTCAAGGAGCGTTGCGTCATCTTGCCGCAATTGCTCTTGCTCAAGCTCGTCATAAGCGAGCACTTGAGGTGACCCGTATGTGAGTTCCGTGGGGAGAACTGCCTCTGCCCCGTATATCAGGGTGAAGGGTGTCTGGCCGATGGCTCGATTTGGCGTCGTTCTGATCGACCAAAGAACCGTCGGCAACTCATCAATCCAACGCCTTCCGCTCTTGTGCAGCCTGTCAAAAGTCTTTGTCCTCAGACCTTGTAGTACTTCAGCATTTGCCCTCTCCGCCTGGCCGTTGCTCCATGGGTGTGCCACGGAAGCGAAACAGACCTTGCTGCCGAGGTCTTGGATGTATTGCATGAAGGTGTGGCTTGTGAACTGCGTGCCATTGTTGGTGATGACTCTGTTTGGCACACCGAAACGGCAGACTAGCCCCTTGAAGAACTTGACGGCTGACTGCGCTGTCACCTTCCTCACTGTTTCCACCTCCGGCCACTTTGTGAACTTGTCGATTGCAACGTACAAGTACTCAAAGCCCCCGACAAGGGAATGGGCTCGGTATGTCGAGCCCCCAGACTGAAAATGGCTAGGAGAGGGGAATTGTTTGAAGGGCTTGAGTTGGTTGATGAAGCTTCTTCGAATGGAACTGACACGCTTCACACTTGGTTACTAGTGCCGTTGCATCCTGGAGGGCAGTGGGCCAGAAGAAACCTTATCGGAATGCCTTGCCAGTAAGGGCCCTCGACCCTATGTGGGAACCACATATGCCTCCATGTATCTCTGCCAATAGCTCCACTCCTTCCTCCCGGGGAATGCACTTCAATTTCACACCGTTCGGTCTTTTTCTGTACAGGACATCGTCGACGAACTGATACATGGCAGATCGACGGGCTACTTTCTCCGCTTCTTCCTGCTCCTCAGGGAGTTCCCCTGTTTGGAGGAACCGGACGGTATGCTGTGCCCATGTCGGAGCCTGGGGCTCGACGGCAAGGACTAAAGGAATTTCCTCTGCCATGGGAGCGACCGTCTCTACGGCCAGGGCTTGACGCCCTGCCAGAGTCGGTTGCCCCTCAGCAGGCTCAGTGTCCACGGCAACATCCTTGCCAGCGGCCCCTGGGGGCTCGGCAGGAAAGTACTTGTCGGGGCCTGATTTCCTTCGCTTATTCTCCTCTGTTGATGGTTCAACGGATGGTTGAGTTAACCGAAGCACAAAATTACCTGGTTCCATAGGTAGTTTGAAGGCAGGCGCTTTGACAGGTAGTCGGCGATGTCGTTCTCCACTCGGAGAACATGCTCCGCTTGTATACCGTCAAAGCGCTCCTCCAGCTTCCTCACCTCATCTACGTAGGCCTCCATCAACGGGCTTTGATAATCTTTGTTGACTTGCCTGACGACAAGCTGTGAATCACCCCTAACGATGAGCTTCTTGATCCCGAGGTCTGCCGTGATCCTGAGACCGGAAAGCGACCCCTCGTATTCAGCAGTGTTGTTCGTGGACATCTCCCTGGGAAAGTGCATCTGGATTACATACTTGAGGTGCTCTCCGGTGGGTGCAACAAGCAGCACACCAGCATCGTCGCCTTGTAGCGAGAAAGCCCCATCAAAGTACATAATCCAGTTGTGACTGGTTTCCTTGTCGGGGAGAGTGGTCTCCTGGCTCTCTTTGTCAGGTGTTGAGGTCCATTCCGCAATGAACTCTGCCAAGACTCTGCTCTGGATTGCCGAAGTACTTTCAAATTTCAAACCAAAGCTCGACAGTTCCAAGGCCCACTCCACGATTCTCCCGGTCGCGTCTTGGTTATGCAGTATCCATTGCAACGGGAGGCGGGTGACGACGGTGATTTTGTGGGCTTGGA
Source organism: Triticum aestivum (assembly GCF_018294505.1). Classification (NCBI taxonomy): domain Eukaryota; kingdom Viridiplantae; phylum Streptophyta; class Magnoliopsida; order Poales; family Poaceae; genus Triticum; species Triticum aestivum. Next base: position 252,960,823 of record NC_057802.1, on the reverse strand, counting down.
AGTAATGACGCAGCTTCCTCAAGGCCATAAGGAGGCTGAAGAGCAATTTTTGCACACCGGAGTACCTTGACCTAGCCCCCTGCAAGAGGGAGCTGACAAAGTAAACCGCGTGCTGCATCATCTTCTTCTTCTGCACCACTTCATTTGGTTGCACGGGCCCCGTCCTGATGGTGTCAGACTCTGTCGGGGGCCTTGCCTTGCCGGCACCAGGCCCTGCCGGGGGGAGCTCTGGCTCGTCATCCGCCAGTCCTGTCGTTGCCACTGCCTCTTCATCGACCTCCCTTTGTGCCACTAGCGTGGCGCTGACCACTTGATTTGTTGCCGCTAGATACAGCAGCAATGGCTCTTGTGCCTTAGGCGCAACTATTATCGGTGTAGAGAAGAGGTATTTCTTCAAATCCTGCAGCGCTGCTTCGGCCTCTGGGATCCATTCCATTGGGCCCGCCTTTTCAAGATTTTGAAAAAGGGAAGGGCACGCTCAGCAGACTTGGAGATGAATCTGCTCATGGCGGCAACGCAGCCAGTGAGCCGACGCACATCCTTGATCCGCTTGGGTGCCTCAAATCTGCTCAATAGCCTTGATCTTGTCCGGGTTCGCCTCGATCCCACGTTGTCACACAAAGAACCCGAGAAGTTTGCCGGACGAAACCCCGAAGACACACTTATCAGGGTTCAACTTGAGGTTGATCTTGCGCAGATTTGCAAACGTCTCTTCTAAATCTTGTACAAGTGTTGCCCTGTCATTGGTTTTGACCACTATGTCATCCATATAAGCTTCCATATTTCTATGCAGCTGGGGCTCAAAACCAATTTGGACTGCTCTTGCAAACGTTGAGCCAGCACTCTTCAACCCGAAAGGCATCCGTAAAAAGCAATACGTACCACATGGGGTGATGAACGTTGTCTTCTCTTCGTCTTCTCTCGTCATGAAGATCTGGTGGTATCCTGAAACGATGCATGTTATTTTCCCGTTTGATCTCCCTTTGTATGTCCACCCTACGTTAATCGGGTAGGTTTGTCGGCGCGTAACCCCATGGCGCCTTGAGGACGGATCCCCAATAGCCTGCCGGGTGTGCTTGCCCACCTTACTGTTCTTGACGCAGCCGCTCGAACTGTCGAGCGGACTCGAGGAAGAACGAGAGCGTTGCCATTTGCAGAAGGCCACCCTGCCTCCCTCGACGCAGCCGCTCGAACTGTTGAGCGGACTCAAAACAGAGCAAGGGCGTTGCCAATAGTGGAAAGGCCCCATTGCGTGCAGGTTTTTCATACATAGGGCCAGATCTTCGGGGACGATAACCATATATATAAAAAGGAATAGCCCAAACTTTTGCCTGACTTAGCTTTTCTGCCGCCGCGTGAGCGTTTACTGCATCCGTCGATGACACTGCTGCTTTGGTCACCTTCCTTCTTGGAGCGACGACCATGATGAAGCTGCTGCTCCAACCAAACAAGATTTCCACAACTGCGCCACCCCTACCTGGTGCACCAAAGATGTCGGTGGAAACGACACCTATGGGATCACCTGGATCCCTTCTACGGTTGGCGGGCGCGGGGTTGTGCAAAGAGCGGGTCTGGCGGTCAGCACAAGGATCGTTTACCCAGGTTCGGGCCAAGAAGATGCGTAATACCCTAGTCCTGCTTTGGTGTATGTATTTGAGTGTTCTTAAGCTCTTGAGCTAGCTACGGTGCGTGTGTTGCCCAAAAGATCTGAATCCCTCTCCTGGACGCCTCGGGCCTCCCTTTATAGACAAAAGGGGGTCGCCACAGTGGCACACAGGAGGTGGAAAGGTGTATAGTGGATGAGCCTATCCTCTGGTACCGTTGGACAAACACATTTAATGCGCTGCCGACGTGCCCCTCTTGCTTTATCGGGGACGGCAAGGAAGCTCGTCCCAGCTGTCGCCGCCTCGCCTGGCTCCGATGCGCGTCCGAGCTGATGAGGCGTTGCAGCGCCACGTTGGCTGGCTGCTGGGCTGGCGCGGTGGTGGAGTCTTCACGAAGATCTACATGCCACCACGCAGGTGCTAGCTGAGTCGGTGTAGAGGTCGCATGCTGCCACGCAGGTGCCTGCCCAGCTGGTTGAGCTAGCAGCTGCATGGGAGCGGCAGTGTAGTCTTGGCAGATGCGGGCCTGGTTGTGGCCTCGCAGGCGTCTTCGGCAAAGGCCTTGCCAGGGCCCCGGCAAGGGTCTTGCCGCGGCATCACAGTCGTCCCCGACAAGGATCTTGCCGGGGGTCTCGTGGATTTCCTCGGCTAGGCTCCCGCCGAGGATCATCGTCTTCTGGTCCTCATCTGATCTTGTATGTTTATGATCTTCACAAAGATCTGCATGCCACCATGGAGGTGCCTCCCGAGCCTTGGTTTCAATATGGTTGATGACGTTGGAACCCCTGGGCTCAAGGGTGGCACGCTCCGCTGGCATCGGGCAAGTTGCCTCGGCAAGGATCTTGCCGGGGCCGCGGAGGCCGTCCCGGCAAGGGTCTTGCCGGGGGAGTCCACCTCGCCCTCTTGCTCTTTGCGTCTCTGGTCTTGGCGGTGCTTTGATTGCCTCATGCTCCAGCTTCCCCCTTATGCCCTGCTCGGTGTGGCCGCGGGCGCGGCTCTGACTGCCCGTGCACAAGTAAAGGGGTCAAAAGAGCCCCTACTTTTGCACACCAACAGCAGACTTGGAGATGAATCTGCTTAACGCGGCAACACATCCTGTCAGACGCCTCACATCCTTAACTGTCCTTGGTGCTTGGATCTACTCGATAGCTTTGATCTTGTCGGGGTTAGCTTCGATCTCGCGATGGGATACGAAGAACCCAAGCAACTTGCCGGAGGGAACACCAAATACACACTTCTCCTGGTTGAGCTTCAAATTGATCTTGTGCAGATAAGCAAACATCTCCTCCAAATCCTGAATAAGGGTGGCTCTATCCTTGGTCTTGACCACAATGTCATCCATATAAGCTTCTATGTTTTTGTGCAGCTGTGGCTCAAAACCAATCTGGACTGCCCTTGCAAAAGTGGACCCGGCACTCTTTAATCCGAATGGCATGCAGACAAAATAGTACGTACCACATGGAGTGATGAACGATGTCTTCTATTCATCTTCCTTGGACATGAAGATGTGGTGATACCCAGAATATGCATCCAGAAAGGAGAGCAAATCACAACCTGAAGTGGAATCCACAATTTGATCGATACACGGCAAGGGAAACGGGTCCTTCGGGCAAGCCTTGTTGAGATCTATGAAATCTATGCAAAGCCCCCACTTCTCATTAGCCTTCCGGACTACCACTGGATTTGCCAACCATGTAGGATGCAGCACTCCTCTGACCAAACCAGTTGCCTCAAGTTTCTTGATCTCTTCCGCAATGAACTACTGCCTCTCCAAGGCCTGCTTCCGGACTTTCTACTTGACAGGTCGGGCATGTGGGCAAACGGCAAGGTGGTGCTCGATTACCTCCCTGGGAAACACCGGGGATATCAGATGGTTGCCAGGCAAACACATAGATATTCGCCCGCAGGAAGGCAACGAGCGCGCTTTCCTATTTGTCATCGAGGGTGGCGCTGATAGTGAATGTACCATCAACGCCAACCAGCCCTGCTGGGACCTTCTTCACTTGGGGTGCAGCGACCTTGGATCTCTTGTTGTTGGAACACTCCGGTATGTCGTCAAAGCGTATCGTGCACTCGGTGGGGGCACGCTTCCTGGACTCTTTGCCGGAGTCCCTACAATCCCTTTTCTTTCCTTTGCTTCCCTTAGCGGGAGCTGCTGCTGCCGCTGCCTCTGCCGCGACTGCGTCCCGGTACATCTTGTCCACACAAATGATTGCATCCTTCTCATCTAATGGGATGGTGATGACTCCCAGTGGCCCGGGCATCTTCAAGGTGTTGTAGGCATAGTGGGATGCAGGCATGAATTTAGCCAGGGCCGGGCGTCCAAGAATCCCGTTGTATGGCAGGGGGAGATCAACCACATCAAACACAATCCTCTTAGTCTGGTAGTTTAGTTCTACCCCAAACGTTACCGGCAACGTGATCTTTCCCTTAGGATGGCTCCTGCCAGGATTAACTCCTTGAAACGTGTCGCTAACCTCTAGCTCTTCATCTGCTATCTAAAGCTTGCTAATAACTGCCGAGGAGATCAGCTTCAACCCGGTTCCGCCGTCCACCAACATCTTTGTGACTTTGAGGTTGCGAATTGTTGGAGACACCAACAATGGCAAATACCCTACCGTAGTGGTACGGCTAGGATGATCCTCTTCGTCAAAGAGGATGGGCGTGCGGGACCATTTGAGCGGCTTTCGGGCCTCTGGCGCTGGTTCCACGACATTGACTTCTCATGCCCACCGCTTGAGTTGGCGGTGAGAAGTGTGCAGAGATGCACCCCCGTCAATGCACAGGGCGTCAGTGGCCTTCTGAAACTCTTGCTCACTGGTTTCCTCTTCACCCCCTCCATCACTCTCATCATCACAAGCTTCCTTCTCTCGACCTCTGGTGGGCTTTCCTTTTTTCCGAAAGGGTTTGCCGGGGCGATTTACTTCACCACCTCGGCTCTTTCCGCCAGCAACATTCTGACCCTTTTCCTTGTCACGCTTCTCATACCCTGCTCTCTGTCTCCTGACAAGCTGCTCAACCTGATAACACTCTTGAAGGTCATGGCCTTTGGTCTGATGAATCTTGTTGTACGGCCCATCACCTTTCCCGGCCTTCTCGGCAGTCAGCGCACACGGCGGCTTCCTTGCTGGGGGCCTCGGCTTTGGCCTTCCTGTCGGTACTGGGTGCACCCGAACCTTTGATAGTCATCACTACCTTATCCTTCTGCTTCTTACTATGCTTCTTGCTCTTCTTATGACTAGTTGATTCATCATCATCATCTGAATCGACATTGGCACAATCTTCCTCTCCAGGCAACTTCCTTCCCTCCTCCATCCGAGCACACTCATCCACCAAGGTGTAGAGATCCTTCACAATCTTGGGCAACCACACGTTCATCTTGGAACGAACTCGGAGGTTGCGCACATTGGACTGGAAGGCAGCTATCACAGCTGCTGGATGGATATTTGGGATGTTTCTATGAACTTTACTGAAACTCTGTAAATACTTGCGGAGGGTTTCTCCTTCCTTCTGCTGGAGGAGCTGCAAGTCACTGGGCCGGCCTAGCTCTTGATGGGCGCCGGTGAAGGCGCCAATGAACTCATGGCACAGGTCAGCCCACGACGAAATGGAGTTCTCCGGTAGGTGAATCAGCCAAGACCTCACATTGGACTTGAGGGCCAAAGGGAAGTAATTGGCAAACACCTTCTCATCTCCTCCCTCGGTGGCCTGAACAGTGATGGTGTAGATGGTCAGGAACTCTGCCGGGTTCAGCCTCCCATCGTACTTCTCAGGTATCTCTGGCTTGAACGTGCGAACGGACGACCAACGAACTTGCCACAGCTCATGAGTAAAGGCAAGGCAGCCAACCTCGAAAGGTAGGCACCCGCCAATACCGAGCGCGGGCTCGTTGATGTCGGGGCCGTCGCACCCATAGGTCTGGCGGAGGTAGTCGCGACGTTGCTCGACAACGACGCGCGTGTCTCCTCTCCGCCTATCCTCTGGGGCTCGTCGATGGCCTGGATGCGCTCGAGGGTCAGAAGAGGCCATCGAGACGTTGTCGAGTTCTTGATTTTGTTGCGCTCACGCTGGCTGCCATGGCGGGGCCTGCATCATGGGGATGGCCCCTTCCGTACGGTCAGCAGCATCAGCCGTTGCTGTCGCTTGGGGAGGCCGTGGTGGGCTAGCTCGTCGTGAGCCCCCAGCTTCGGCGAAACCGAGCAGACATTGGATGGTGGCACGCCATTCGTCCATCTGCTCGGCCGCTGGCGGAAACCTCAGTAGCAGCTAAGCCCGCGCCATGGCCTCCGAGGTTGTACTTGGCATGGGTGATGATGAAGTTGATCGCACCGTCGCTCGGCTCCTGACGGTGCCAGCGGCGGCGGCGCTGCGCCCCCACTGCTGCGGCGCTGCGCCCCCACTGCTGTGGGGCGACCACCTGGATGGCAGGGTGGTGCGGCGAAGGCGCTCGAGGGCCAGTGGCTCCGTCGGGCACATCGGCTTGGTCGACCCGTCCCGGGGGAGGTGCCCGCGCTGCGGCCGCACCCGTGGTGGGAGGGGCTGGAGGGCGGAGATTCACCCCAGTCCAAGCGCCGTTGTTGCGGCTGTGCCCGTCGGTGGGAGAAAGGGGCGTAGATGGAGTAACCCCTTCACCCGGACCTTGTGGAGCACAGTCGTCGGGGTGTTGCTGATGCTGCTCTCCTCTGATGTCTCCTGCTCTTGCGTTGGCCGCGGGGGAAGTGGTGACAGTGTCATCTGCTCCGACCACATCCCCAGCAGCGTCCGCGTCCTCGCGTGTTTCCGTGCCCCCGCAGCATTAGAGGACGCAGGCAGCGGAGCCTTTGAGGTGGATGGATGAGCAGAAGAACCGGGTTTCTTCTTGGGCGCCATGGTCGATGGTGCCGTCGAAGATGAAGATGGTGATGAAGATGACGTGCTGCACACGCCTTCAGGTTCGCGCAAGCGGTCCTCCTACCTGGCGTGCCAAAGTTGTCGCGGGAAACCACGGCCACCTATGGTACCAGAAGGCCCCTTGCTGGTTCGGCAGGGGGGCGTCGCATTGCACAAAGAGCAGACGAGCATGGGGCAGCACGGCAGAGATCACATAGGCATTTTTACCCAGGTTCGGGCCACCGTGAGGCGTAAAACCCTACTCCTCCTTTGGTGGATTAATGGTGGAAGAACGGTGGCGGAGCATAGTACACTGCCCGGCAGAGGTTGCCTCGGGACGACAGTGGCTACGCGCATATGGGTGTGTGGGTTGTCTAACTTTCTAAGCCTTTCTACGGTTGCCATGGGCCTCCTTTTATCGATCAAGGGGTTACCACAATGGCAAAGTAGTCATTATGTACTGATAAGATAGCAAACAGTGCTGTCATACCTAACTCTGCGGGCTGACAGGGCGCATTAAATGCACCACTCAACGTCACATCGTTGGTTGCCCAGCAAGCCTTGCCGGGCTATCTTGCCAGCTCCGCGCCTGCTCGCTTGACACGTCGTAGGACGGGTGTCATCTGTAGGTATTTCCTGTAGGGAGAGGCTACCATGTGGCGAATGGCTGCCACTTAGTCACTTTGCGGCTTGACACCGCACTGATTGACGATGTGGGTCGTGGCGGAGTAGTTGGTGATACGTCTCCAACGTATCTATAATTTTTTTTATTGTTCCATGCTATTATATTATCTATTTTGGATGTTTAATGGGCTTTAATATACCTTTTTATATTATTTTTGGGACTAACCTATTAACCGAAAACCCAGTGCAAATTGTTGTTTTTTTGCCTATTTCAGTGTTTCGCAGAAAAGGAATATCAAACAGAATCCAAACGGAATGAAACCTTCGCGAGGATTGTTGTTGGAACAAACGCAATCCAGGAGACTTGGAGTGGACGTCAAGGAAGCAACAAGGCGGCCACGAGGTAGGAGGGCGCGCCCAGGTGAGTAGGGGCACCCCCACCCTTGTGGGCCCCTCGTAGCTCCACCGACCTACTTCTTTCGCTTATATATACTCTTATACCCTAAAACCTTCGGGGAGAGCCACGAAACACCTTTTCCACCACCGCAACCTTCTGTACCCGTGAGATCCCACCTTGGGGCCTTTTCCGGCGATCTGCCGAGGGGGAATCAATCACGGAGGGCTTCTACATCAACACCATGGCCTCTCCGATGATGCGTGAGTAGTTTACCACAGACCTTTGGGTCCATAGTTATTAGCTAGATGGCTTCTTATCTCATACAAAGTTCTCCTCGATTCTCTTGGAGATCTATTCGATGTAATACTTTTTGCGGTGTGTTTGTCGAGATCCGATGAATTGTGGGTTTATGATCAAGATTATCTATGAACAATATTTGATTCTTCTCTGAATTCTTATATGCATGATTTGATATCTTTGCAAGTCTCTTTGAATTATCGTTTTAGTTTGGCCTACTAGATTGTTCTTTCTTGCAATGGGAGAAGTGCTTAGCTTTGGATTCAATCTTGCGGTGTCCTTTCCCAGTGACAGCAGGGGCAGCAAGGCACATATTGTATTGTTGCCATCGAGGATAAAAAGATGGGGTTTATATCATATTGCTTGAGTTTATCCCTCTAAATCATGTCATCTTGCCTAATGTGTTACTCGGTTCTTATGAACTTGATACTCTAGATGCGTGCTGGATAGCAGTCGATGTGTGGAGTAATAGTAGTAGATGCAAAATTGTTTCGGTCTACTTGACACGGACGTGATGCCTATATACATGATCATGCCTAGATATTCTCATAACTATGGGCTTTTCTATCAAGTGCTCGACAGTAATTTGTTCACCCACCGTAGAATTTGCTATCTTGAGGGAAGCCACTAGTGAAACCTATGGCCCCCGGGTCCATTTTCCATCATACTAATCTCCCGCCAATTAGCTGTTTCTGTCGCCGTTTATTTTTGCAATCTTTACTTTTCAATCTATACAACAAAATACCAAAAATATTTATCTTATTATGTTTATCAGATCTCACTTTTGCAAGTGGCCGTGAAGGGATTGACAACCCCTTTATCGCGTTGGTTGCAAGGTTCTTATTTGTTTGTGCAGGTACAAGGCGACTTGTGTGTAGCCTCCTAGTGGATTGATACCTTGGTTCTCAAAAACTGAGGGAAATACTTATGCTACTTTGCTGCATCACCCTTTCCTCTTCAAGGGAAAACCAACACATGCTCAAGAGGTAGCAAGAAGGATTTCTGGCACCGTTGCCGGGGAGGTTTACGCCAAGTCAAGTCAAGATTTGATCTCCCGCCAACGTGCGGATTTCTGGCGCCGTTGCCGGGGAGATCTATGCACAAGTCAAGACATACCAAGTACCCATCACAAACTCTTATCCCTCGCATTACATTATTTGCCATTTGCCTCTCGTTTTCCTCTCCCCCACTTCACCTTTGCCGTTTTATTCGCCCTTTTTCGTTCGTCTCTTTTTTCTTGCTTCTTGTTTGCTTGTGTGTTGGATTGATTGATTGTCATGATGACTCAAGATAATACTAAATTGTGTGACTTTTCCAATACCAACAATAATGATTTTATTAGCACTCCGATTGCTCCTATTACCGATGCTGAATCTTGTGAAATTAATGCTGCTTTGTTGAATCTTGTCATGAAAGATCAATTTTCTGGCCTTCCTAGTGAAGATGCCGCTACTCATCTAAACAACTTCGGTGATTTGTGTGATATGCAAAAGAAGAAAGATGTGGATAATTATATTGTTAAATTGAAGCTATTTCCATTTTCGCTTAGAGATCGTGCTAAAACTTGGTTCTCTTCTTTGCCTAAAAATAGTATTGGTTCATGGAATAAGTGCAAAGATGCTTTTATCTCTAAGTATTTTCCTCCCGCTAAGATCATCTCTCTTAGAAACGATATTATGAATTTTAAGCAACTTGATGATGAGCATGTTGCACAAGCTTGGGAGAGGATGGAATTAAGGATACGTAATTGCCCTACACATGGTTTGAATTTATGGATGATTATACAAAAAAATTATGCTGGATTGAATTTTGCTTCTAGAAATCTTCTAGATTGGTCCGCGGGAGGCACTTTTATGGAGATCACTTTAGGAGAAGCTACTAAACTCCTAGATAATATTATGGTTAATTATTCTCAATGGCACATCGAAAGATCTACTAGTAAAAAGGTTCAGGCGATAGAAGAGATTAATGTCTTGAGTGGAAAGATGCATGAACTTATGAAATTGTTTGCTAATAAGAGTGTTTCTTCTGATCCTAATGATATGCCTTTGTCCACTTTGATTGAGAATAATAATGAATCTATGGATGTGAATTTTTTTGGTAGGAACAATTTTGGTAACAACGCGTATAGAGGAAATTTTATTCTAGGCCATTCCCTAGTAATTCCTCTAATAATTATGGTAATTCCTACAAAAACTCTTATGGAAATTTTAATAAGATGCCCTCTGATTTTGAGAGTAGTGTTAAATAATTTATGATTTCGCAAAAGAATTTCAATGCTTTGCTTGAAGAAAATTTGGCTAAGATTGATGAGTTGGCTAGGAACGTGGATAGAATTTCTCTTGATGTCTATTCTTTGAAACTTAGATCTATTCCACCTAAGCATGATATCAATGAGTCTCTCAAAGCTATGAGAATTTCCATTGATGAGTGCAAAGAAAGAACCACAAGGATACGTGCTAAAAAAGATTGCTTTGTGAAAGTGTGTTCTTCCAGTTTTCATGATAATAATGATGAAGATCTAAAAGTGATTGATGTGTCTCCTATTAAATATTTGTTTTCCAATATGAATCTTGATAAAGATGGGACTGGAGATGAGTCAACTTTAGTTAAAAGCGTCCCAATGGTTTGGAGTTTTTAGATCTTGATGCAAAAATTGGAAAAAGTGGGATTCAAGACGTCAAAACTTTAGATAGCAATGAACCCACTATTTTGGATTTCAAGGAATTTAATTATGATAATTTTTCTTTAATAGATTGTATTTCCTTGTTGCAATCCGGGTTAAATTCTCTGCATGCTTATAGTCAAAATAAAGCCTTTACCAAACATATCGTTGATGCTGTAATGCAATCCTATGAAGAAACGCTTGAATTGGAAGTTTCTATCCCTAGAAAACTCTATGATGAGTGGGAACCTACTATTAAAATTAAGATTAAAGATCATGAATGCTATGCTTTATGTGATTTGGGTGCTAGTGTTTCCACGATTCCAAAAACTTTGTGTGATGTGCTAGGTTTCCGTGAATTTGATGATTGTTCTTTAAATTTGCATCTTGCGGATTCCACCATTAAGAAACCTATGGGAAGGATTAATGATGTTCTTATTGTTGCAAATAGGAATTATGTGCCTGTATATTCTATTGTTCTTGATATAGATTGCAATCCTACATGTCCTATTATTCTTGGTAGACCTTTCCTTAGAACGATTGGTGCAATTATTGATACGAAAGAAGGAAATATTTGATTCCTATTTCCATTAAGGAAAGGCATGGAACAATTTCCTAGAAAGAAAATTAAATTACCTTATGAATCTATTATGAGAGCCACTTATGGATTGCATACCAAAGATGACAATACCTAGATCTATTCTTCTTTTTATGCCTAGCTAGGGACGTTAAACGATAGCGCTTGTTGGGAGGCAACCCAATTTTATTTTTATTCCTTGCTTTTTGTTTCTGTTTAGTAATAAATAATTCATCTAGCCTCTGTTTAGATGTGTTTTATGTTTTAATTAGTGGTTGTGCCAAGTAGAACCTTTGGGAAGACGTGGGTGAAGTCTTTGTGATCTTGTTGTAAAAAACAGAAACTTTAGCGCTCACGAGATTAGCTGCCATTTTTTACTGGTGAGTCCTTTTAGGTTGATTCTTTTTGAAGATGATTAATAGATAAATTCCTCACGTCCACCAATTTATTTCATAATTTGTGGAGTTACAGAAGTATACGTTTGATACAGATTGCTACAGATTGTTCTGTTTTTGACAGATTCTGTTTTTCATGTGTTGTTTGCTTATTTTGATGAATCTATGGCTAGTATCGGGGGGTATGAACCATATAGAAGTTGGAATACAGTAGGTTTAACACCAATATAAATAAATAATGAGTTCATTACAGTACCTTAAGGTGGTGCTTTGTTTTCTTATACTAACAGAGCTCATGAGATTTTCTGTTGAGTTTTGTGTTGTGAAGTTTTCAAGTTTTTGGGTAAAGATTTGATGGATTATGGAATAAGGAGTGGCAAGAGCCTAAGCTTGGGGATGCCCAAGGCACCCCAAGGTAAAATTCAAGTACAACCAAAAGCCTAAGCTTGGGGGTGCCCCGGAAGGCATCCCCTCTTCCGTCTTCGTCTATCGGTAACTTTACTTGAGGCTATATTTTTATTCACCACATGATATGTGTTTTGCTTGGAGCGTCTTGTATGATTTGAGTCTTTGATTTTTATTTTACCACAATCATCCTTGCTGTACACAACTTTTGGGAGAGACACACATGAATCAGAATTTATTAGAATACTCAATGTGCTTCACTTATATCTTTGAGCTAGATAATTTTGCTCTAGCGCTTCACTTATATTTTTTAGAGCACAGTGGTGGTTTTATTTTATAGAAATTATTGATCTCTCATGCTTCACTTATATTATTTTGAGAGTCTTTTAGAACAGCATGGTAATTTTCTTTGGCTATAAAATTAGTCCTAATATGATAGGCATTCAAGATGGGCATGATAAAAACTTTCATATAGAATATTATAATACTTGATAGATGTTTTGAGATATAAATGTGGTAATGTTAGAGTCATGCTAGTTGGGTAATTGTGAAATTGAGAAATACTTGTGTTGAAGTTGGCAAGTCCCGTAGCATGCACGTATGGTAAACGTTGTAGACAAATTTGAAGCATGGGGTGTTCTTTGAGTGCTTTCCTTATGAGTGGCGGTCGGGGACGAGCGATGGTCTTTTCCAACCAATCTATCCCTCTAGGGGCATGCGTAGTAGTACTTTGCTTCGAGGGCTAATAAACTTTTGCAATAACTATATGAGTTCTTTATGACTAATGTGAGTCCATGGATCATACGCACTCTTACCGTTCCGCAATTTGCTAGCCTCTATGGTACCGTGCATTGCCCTTTCTCACCTTGAGAGTTGGTGCAAACTTCGCTGGTGCATCCAAACCCCGTGATACGACATGCTCTATCACACATAGGCCTCCTTATATCTTCCTCAAAACAGCCACCATACCTACCTATTATGGCATTTCCATAGCCATTCCGAGATATATTGCCATGCAACTTTCCACCGTTGCGTTTATTATAACACGCTCCATCATTGTCATATTGCTTTGCATGATCATGTAGTTGACATCGTATTTGTGGCAAAGCGACTTTCATAATTCTTTCATACATGTCGCTCTTGATTCATCGCATATCCCGGTACACCGCCGGAGGCATTCACATAGTCATATTTTTGTTCTAGTATCGAGTTGTAACATTGAGTTATGAGTAAATAAAAGTGTGATGATCATCATTATTAGAGCATTGTCCCATGTGAGGAAAGACTATGAAAAAAAGAGGCCAAAGAAGCCCAAATAAAAAAAGAGCCCAAAGAAGCCCAAACAATAAAATGAGAGAAAAAGAGAGAAGGGACAATGTTACTATCCTTTTTCCACACTTGTGCTTCAAAATAGAACCATGATCTTCATGATAGAGAGTTTCTTATTTTGTCACTTTCTTATACTAGTGGGAATCTTTCATTATAGAACTTGGCTTGTATATTCCAATGATGGGCTTCCTCAAATGCCCGAGGTCTTCATGAGCAAGCAAGTTGGATGCACACCCACTTAGTTTTCAGTTTGAGCTTTCATACACTTATAGCTCTAGTGCATCCGTTGCATGGCAATCCCTACTCCTCGCATTGACATCAATTGATGGGCATCTCCAGCCCATTGATTAGCCGCGTCAATGTGAGACTTTCTCCTTTTTTGTCTTCTCACATAACCCCCATCATCATATGCTATTCCACCTATAGTGTTATATCCATGGCTTGCGCTCATGTATTGCGTAAGGGTTGAAAAGGCTGAAGCGCGTTATGAACCAATTGCTCGGCTTGTCATCGGGGTTATGCATAATGGGAGCATTTTGTGTGACGAAAATGAAGCATGGCCAAACTATATGATTTTGTAGGGATGAGCTTTGTTTGGCTATGTTATTTTGATAAGACATAATTGCTTGGTTAGTATGCTTGAAGTATTACTATTTTTATGTCAATATTAAAATTTTATCTTGAATCTATTGGATCTGAACATTCATGCCACAATAAAGAGAATTACATTGAAAATTATGTTAGGTAGCATTCCACATCAAAAATTCTATTTTTATCATTTACCTACTCGAGGACGAGAAGGAATTAAGCTTGGGGATGCTTGATACGTCTCCAACGTATCTATAATTTTTGATTGTTCAATGATATTATATTATCTGTTTTGGATGTTTAATGGGCTTTAATATACCTTTTTATATTATTTTTGTGACTAACCTATTAACCGAAAGCCCAGTGCAAATTGCTTTTTTTTGCCTATTTCAGTGTTTGGCAGAAAAGGAATATCAAACGGAACGAAACCTTCGCGAGGATCGTTTTTGGAACAAACGCAATCCGGGAGACTTGGAGTGGATGTCAAGGAAACAACGAGGCGGCCACGATGTAGAAGGGCGCGCCCAGGGGGTAGGCGCGCCCCCACCCTCGTGGGCCCCTCGCAGCTCCACCGACCTACTTCTTTCGCCTATATATACTCTTAAACCCTGAGACCTTCGGGGAGAGCCACGAAACACCTTTTCCACCACCGCAACCTTCTGTACCCGTGAGATCCCATCTTGGGGCCTTTTCCGGCGATCTGCCGGAGGGGGAATCGATCACGGAGGGCTTCTACATCAACACCATGGCCTCTCTGATGATGCGTGAGTAGTTTACCACAGACCTTCGGGTCCATAGTTATTAGCTAGATGGCTTCTTCTCTCTCTTTGGATCTCAATACAAAGTTCTCCTCGATTCTCTTGGAGATCTATTCGATGTAATACTTTTTGTGTTGTGTTTATCGAGATCCGATGAATTGTGGGTTTATGATCAAGATTATCTATGAACAATATTTGATTCTTCTCTGAATTCTTATATGCATGATTTGATATCTTTGCAAGTTTCTTCGAATTATCGGTTTAGTTTGGCCTACTAGATTGATCTTTCTTGCAATGGGAGAAGAGCTTAGCTTTGGGTTCAATCTTGCAGTGTCCTTTCCCAGTGACAGCAGGGGCAGCAAGGCACGTATTGTATTGTTGCCATCGAGGATAAAAAGATGGGGTTTATATCATATTGATTGAGTTTATCCCTCTACATCATGTCATCTTGCCTAATGCGTTACTATGTTCTTATGAACTTAATACTCTAGATGCATGCTGGATAGCGGTCGATGTGTGGAGTAATAGTAGTAGATGCGGGATCGTTTCGGTCTACTTGACACGGATGTGATGCCTATATACATGATCATACCTAGATATTCTCATAACTATGCGCTTTTCTATCAATTGCTTGACAGTAATTTGTTCACCCACCGTACAATTTGCTATCTTGAGAGAAGCCACTAGTGAAACCTATGGTCCCCGGGTCTATTTTCCATCATAAAAATCTCCCGCCAATTAGCTATTTTTGTCGTCGTTTATTTTTGCAATCTTTACTTTTCAATCTATACAACAAAAATACCAAAAATATTTATCTTATTATGTTTATCAGATCTCACTTTTGCAAGTGGACGTGAAGGGATTGACAACCCCTTTATCGCGTTGGTTGCAAGGTTCTTATTTGTTTGTGCAGGTACAAGGCAACTTGTGTGTAGCCTCCTACTGGATTGATACCTTGGTTCTCAAAAACTGAGGGAAATACTTACGCTACTTTGTTGCATCACCCTTTCCTCTTCAAGGGAAAACCAACGCATGCTCAAGAGGTAGCAGTTGGTAAGGTGGTTTTGCCTCCGCGTGTCCCGGCAGGCCCTGCCGGGACGTCTTTTTTCGGGGGTGGCCTCGCCCCTGGTCGAGCTCGCTTGCCCTGCAAAGGAGGCTATAATACAAAATTGTCATCGAACGTTTAAGCGTGCGGACCCTATGGGTTCGAGAACTATGTAGACATGACCGAGACACCTCTCTGGTCAATAACCAACAGTGGAACCTGGATGCTCATATTGGTTCCTACATATTCTACGAAGATCTTTATCGGTCATACCGCAATGACAACATACGTTATTCCCTTTGTCATCGGTATGTTACTTGCCCGAGCTTCGATCGTCGGTATCTTCATACCTAGTTCAATCTCGTTACCAGCAAGTCTCTTTACTCATTCTGTAATACATCATCCCGCAATTAACTCATTAGTCACATTGCTTGCAAGGCTTCTTATGATGTGCATTACCAAGAGGGCCCAGAGATACCTCTCTGATACTCAGAGTGAGAAATCCTAGTCTTGATCTATACCAACCCAACAAACACCTTCAGAGATACCTGTAGAGCATCTTTATAATCACCCAGTTACGTTGTGATGTTTGATAGTGCACAAGGTATTCCTCCGGTATCCAGGAGTTGCATAATCTCATAGTCAAAAGAATATGTATATGACATGAAGAAAGCTATAGCAATAAAACTTCACGATCAATATGCTAAGCTAACGGATGAGTCATGTCCATCACATCATTATCCTAATGATGTGATCCCATCCATCAAATGACAACACATGTACATGGTTAGGAAACTTAACCATCTTTGATTAATGAGCTAGTCTAGTAGAGGCTTACTAGGGACACGGTGTTTTGTCTATGTATCCACACATGTATCAAGTTTCCGGTTAATACAATTCTAGCATGAATAATAAACATTTATCATGATATAAGGAAATATAAAATAACAACTTTATTATTGCTTCTAGGGCATATTTCCTTCAGTGACATTAATTACCAAAATCACCCAGGGAGCACTTGTGCTTTCAGCATCCAACCATAAAAGCGCATGACAACCTCTGCTTCCCTCTGCGAAGGGCCTATCTTTCACTTTTATCTCCTACCTTTGTACAAGAGTCATGGTGATCTTCACCTTTCCTTTTTACAGTTTTTCTTTTTGGCAAGCACTATATTTTGGGGAAAGATCCAGATATATATATGCACCCGTATGTAGGTTAACATAAAGTATTATTGTTGACATTACCCTTGAGGTAAAAGGTTGGGAGGCGAAACTATAAGCCCCTATCTTTCTCTGTGTCCGATTGAGGCTTTGAACTCATAAGTATCGCATGAGTGTTAGCAATTGTGAAAGACTAAAAGATGGTTGAGTTTGTGGACTTGCATAAAAGCTCTTACATTGACTCTTTCCGATATTATGATAAATTGCAATTGCTTCAATGACTGAGATCACAGTTTATTAGTTTTCAATAAAGTTTCTGATTCTAACTTTACCTTGTGAACGAATTGTTATTCTAGCATACGAAATTATATGACAATATATGTTGTTGTTTTAAAGATGATCATGATGCTCTCATGTCTGTATTTTGTTTTATCGACACCTCTATCTCTAAACATGTGGACATATTTATCGATTTTGGCTTTCGCTTGAGGACAAGCGAGGTCTAAGCTTGGGGGAGTTGATACATCCATTTTGCATCGTGCTTTTATATTGATATTTATTGCATTATAGACTGTTATTACACATTATGGTACAATACTTATGCCTTTTCTCTCTTATTTTACAAGATTTACTTGAAGAGGGAGAATGCCGACAGCTGGAATTCTGGACTGGAAAGGAGCAAATCTGAGAGACCTATTCTGCACAACTCCAAAAGTCCTAAAAATTTATGGAGAATTATTTTGGAATATATAAAAAATATTGGGCAAATAAAATACCAGACGGGACCCACTAGGTGGCCACAAGCCTGGGGGCGCGCCCTACCCCCCGGGCGTGCCCCTAGGGCTTGTGGGCCCCCTAGCGGGTCTCCGGTGCCCATCTTCTGCTATATGGAGGCTTTTGACCTGGAAAAAACCCGTAAGGTAGCTTTCGGGACGAAGCGCCGCCGTCTCGAGGCTGAACCTGGGTGGAAGCAATCTAGGGCTCCGGGGGAGCTGTTCTGCAGGGGAAACTTCCCTCCCGGAGGGGAAATCGAAGTCATCGTCATCACCAACGATCCTCTCATCGAGAGGGGGTCAATCCCCATCAACATATTCACCAGCACCATCTCCTCTCAAACCCTGGTTCATCTCTTGTATCCGATCTTTGTCTCAAAACCTCAGATTGGTACCTGTGGGTTGCTAGTAGTGTTGATTACTCATTGTAGTTGATGCTAGTTGGTTTATTTGGTGGAAGATCATATGTTCGGATCCTTAATTATATTCAATACCCCTCTGATCTTGAACATGAATATGCTTTGTGAGTAGTTACATTTGTTCCTGAGGACAGGGGAGAAGTCCTGTTATAAGTAATCATGTGAATTTGGTATTCGTTCAATATTCTGATGAGATGTATGTTGTCTTTCCTCTAGTGGTGTTATGTGAATGTTGACTACATGAAACTTCACCATGATTTGGGCCTAGGGGAAAGCATTGGGAAGTAATAAGTAGATGATGGGTTGCTAGAGTGACAGAAGCTTAAACCCAAGTTTATGCGTTGCTTCGTAAGGGGCTGATTTGGATCAACATGTTTCATGCTATGGTTAGATTTATCTTAATTCTTCTTTCGTAGTTGCGGATGCTTGCAAGAGGGGTTAATCATAAGTGGGAGGCTTGTCCAAGTAAGGACAGCACCCAAGCACCGGTCCACCCACATATCAAATTATCAAAGTAACGAACGCGAATCATATGAGCATGATGAAAACTAACTTGACAACAATTCCCATGTGTCCTAGGGAACGCTTTGCTTTATATAAGAGTTCGTCCAGGCTTGTCGTTTGCTACAAAAAGGATTGGGCCACCTTGTTGCACCTTTGTTACACTTGTTACTTGTTACCCCAAAACTATCTGTTATCGATAATTTCAGTGCTTGCAGAGAATACCTTGCTGAAAACCGCTTGTCATTTCCTTCTGCTCCTCGTTGGGTTTGACACTCTTACTTATCGAAAGGACTACGATAGATCCCCTATACTTTTGGGTCATTAGTGGAAATGTATGAAGAAGGATATTGTCGAGTACGTAGCAGTATGCGATGTTTGTCAGCGAGTAAAGGCAGAACATCAGAAGCCAGCAGGGTTACTCCAACCTTTGCCGATACCCGAGTGGAAATGGGAAAAACTTGGAATAGATTTTATCACAGGATTACCCAGGACTCATTCAGGTTATGATTCCATCTAGGTAGTGGTTGATCGTTTGACCAAGGTAGCTCATTTCATTCCTGTGAAGACCACATAGACCAGTGCTAAGTTAGCTAATATATACATGACCAGGATCGTATGTCTGGATGGAGTTCGAGGAGTATCGTATCAGATAGAGGAACACAATTTACCTCAAAGTTTTGGAATCAGTTACATGAAACTTTGGGTACGAGGTTGAAGTTCGGTACAACTTTTCATCCACAAACCGATGGACAGACAGAGAGTCAACCAGATTCTAGAGGACATGTTTAGAGCATGTGCACTAGACTATGGAGCTAGCTGGGATGATAATTTACCCTTTGCAGAGTTCTCGTACAACAACAGCTATCAGACCATTTTAAAGATGGCCCCTTTCGAAGCCCTATACGGAAGGAGGTGCAGAACACCATTATTGTGGGATGGTGTTGGAGACCGAAAACTTTTTGGTCCCGATCTTACCAGAGACTCTGAAGAGAAGGTCAAGATGATTCGTGACAGACTCAAGATAGCTCAGTCGAGACAGAAGAGTTATGTGCCAGGAGGTAACGTACGAAGTGGGAGACCAAGCATATCTCTATGTGTCTCCACTTCGAGGAATCAAGAGGTTCGGTGTTAAAGGAAAGTTAGCACCCAGGTTCATAGGCCCATACAAAATCCTCAAACGCAGGGGAGAAGTTGCATACAAGCTGGAATTGCCAGAAGGATTGTCAGGAGTTCACAATGTCTTTCACGTTTCCAAGCTGAATAAATGCCATGCTGGGATGGTCAATATTCCTTTGAGAGACACAGTGCCCCTAGAGGCCATACAGCTTGACAGTGATCTGACTTATGAAGAGTAGCCCGTCAGGATTCTCTAGACTGCGAACAGAGTTACCCGCAGCAGGATCATCAAGTTTTGCAAGGTTCTGTGGAGCCACCACTCCGAGAAGGAAGTCACCTGGGAACGAGAAGAAGATCTCCGTCGACACCAACCGCACCTATTTGCTAGCCAACTCGAATCTCGAGGGCGAGATTCATCTTAAGGTGGGCAGGTTTGTAACATCCCAAATTTCCAATTTGGAAAGTTTTAAAATTACTAGCTAAGCATCTATATGTGTTTGTTTGAATTGAGTGGCATTTGGAAAATTCAGAGGCATTTGAGTTTTATTTGAATTTGGATTGAAATTGGCATTTGAATTCATTTAAAAAATCCCTTACAAATACTTGTTCAAAAGTATGAGAGGAGCTAACATGACACTCCAAAAAGTCAGAAGAAAATAATGCCAAATGTTTTTTAGTTCAAATTTGGTTTCATTTGGAATTTAAAAAATGGTTTTTAAGTTTGTTTTCTGCCTCTAAAAAATAGTTCATCTTATAGGGTTTATTTTTCTCAGTTTTTTGATATATATATATATATGTCCTATATAAAAGTATTTTTATTTACTCTATTTTCTTCTCTCTGTCATATTTCAAAAAAACACAACACGCCCGCCAGGCCAACCCGCTCAGCCAGCACCCTAGCCGCGGCCCAGTCGAGCCGGCCTACACCACCACCGCGGTCTGCCCCCGCACCCCTCTCTCTCTCCCCCTTGATCGCCCGACTTTTCTCTTCTCTCTCTCACTCACTCACTAACCCACGGGGCCCGCCCTATCCCTAACCCCTTGCCCATGCTGTGCCGCGCCAGTGCACGTCCAAAGCATGCCCGTCGCCGCGATCTTCCCGGGATCACGCTCCGCCTCGACCTCCTCCTCAAGGAACTTGTCCTATGAAGCCCCCTCGCTCTCCTCCCTCGACCCCCCCTAAACCCCCTTGCAAAACCCTCCCACCAGTCACACTCGCCATTTCGATCTCGCCTCCGCCGCCGCTGTTTGTCGTCGGGTTCATCTCCGGTGAGCTTCCACATGACCCTCAAGCTCACACATCGAGCGAGTTTACTCGTGCGCACTTGTTTGACATGATCTTGCCCTCTCTCTTGTTCCAGAGCGTCGGCCCCAACACTACGAGTTCTCTCCGGAGCACCGAGCTCCGCCGCCTCGCCCTCGTCATCTTCGCTGTCACCAAACTCCACCGAGGCCACCCTCGACCCCCTCTCACTCTGCCGCACCCGCCAGGCCACTCAGCCGCCTTCCCCGACCGCTGGAACCACCGCCTCGCTCCACACCGGCCACCACGCCGTCGTCTCTGTCCACAGCTGACGTCGTTGTAAGGCCCGCCTCCTCCACTGGCCGATCTAGTTGAACGGCCCAGATTAGATCTCCAAACGTTAGGTTTTTTATTTAGTCGGTTGTAGTTTACGGTTTAGATTCTAATCAGTTTAGCCGATTGTTTTTTTATTTTCGCCCATACGTGTCTCAGTTAATCTACGGCCGAACGTTTTATAGATCGGATCACAGATCCTCTTGGCTCAATAGCAGCCTGACATGTAGCACCTGCCCGGTTTTCTTTAGTTATTTTTGTTTCTGTTTTTAAAGTAGAAAAGTTCCATTCTTAGATTTTTAACATCTCCTAGGTTATTTAACATTTTCATTTGATTCCATTTGCTCCAGATTGGAAATTTCTTAAAGTTTATGTAGGTATCAAATTTGACCATGTTTGAAGTTTTGAATTTGAATCTATATGAATTTTGTTCCAACCACTAAATTTGCAATATCTTGAGCTAGGATTAATATTTTTAGTGTTTCTTTTTGCTATTAGTTTCTTACGACTTGTTCTATCAGTAGCTTTAAGTTGCTGAATTTTAGAATTAGTCCAAATTAGTTTATCATGAAAACAGTGATGTTTTGCTTTTTTATACCTTTTGTGTTATTTCCTTTGTTTTTAATTGCTTTAAATTATTTTTCTTTTATTCTTTTTGTCGTGTTCAAATTAGTTTCTGTGGAGTAACAGTAGCAATTTCTATCGTTAAAAAAATAAAAAATTTGTAGCTTATTTTCCTTTTTTTGCTAGGAAAACTGTTTTAAGCATATTAGGAGTTCCATAAAAAAATTTAAAAGAATTATTTTTGCATAAAATTTATTTGTTTTTTCCTTTCTGTTATTTAGAAAAAACCTTATTTTTGTTCTGTTAAAGAAATTCTTAGTAGTAGAAAACTATTTGTATAGCTTGTTCTACTTGTTGTAAAAACTTTGCATGGAGTTTATTGTTTCTTTGTTTTTGTTTTTGTTTTTCCTTTGTGTGTTTTGATGAATGTGTGATAATTAGTTTTACTTGCTGTTATGTTATTATATTTGTATGATGGTATGCTTATTATGCTTTGTTTGTTCGATAGAGTACCGGGAGTGCGAGGCTTGTTACTACGAGTCATTAGCGTTCAAAGATCATCAGCAAGGCAAGTCTTTGATCATGAAATTTTATTACCTATGTTTTAATGTATTAGTATTCCTCCCCACCATGTATGCAAGTATGAGTAATTGAATCAGGTTCTTGAGTAGTATCATGTGGTTGGTTGACCCAAATCCCTATGTTACTATGGCTCGGGACGTAGTGGTTATTATGCTATGCTTCGTAGACAGGGATCGATTGAGTGTTTCACATGGGAGATGTGATAGTCAACATGATGACAACCCCAAGACTTCAAGATGCTCAAGACGGACTTCAATTCACTACTGGGTGGAGGACGGATGGACGGGCACCCTTGAAAGGATCGAGAAGAGGTGTCTAGAGGGGGGTGAATAGACTCTTAGCAAAGAAAAGTTGCAGTTTTTAGTTTCTTCAAGTTAAGGTGGAGTTTTAGCACATGTTTAAACATTCACAATACATATCAAGCATGCATGACAAGAGTATATGAGCAGCGGAAAGTAAAGCATGCAATTTGCAAGAATGTAAAGGGATGGGATTTGAGTGTGCAAACGCAATTGGAGACACGGAGATTTTTGGCGTGGTTCCGATAGGTGGTGCTATCGTACATCCACGTTGATGGAGACTTCAACCCACGAAGGGTAACGGTTGCGCGAGTCCACGGAGGACTCCACCCATGAAGGGTCCACGAAGAAGCAACCTTGTCTATCCCACCATGGCCATCGCCCACGAAGGACTTGCCTCACTAGGGTAGATCTTCACGAAGTAGGCGATCTCCTTGCCCGTACAAACTCCTTGGTTCAACTCCACAATCTTGACGGAGGCTCCCAAGTGACACCTAACCAATCTAGGATACACCACTCTCCAAAAGGTAATAGATGGTGTGTTGATGATAAACTCCTTGCTCTTGTGCTTCAAATGATAGTCTCCCCAACACTCAACTCTCTCTCACAGATTTGGATTTGGTGGAAAGATGATTTGAGTGGAAAGCTACTTGGAGAAGGCTAGAGATCAAGATTTATGTGGTTGGAATGGAATATATTGACCTCAACACATGAGTAGGTGGTTCTCTCTCGGAAAATGTATGCTGGAAGTGTAGGCATATTCTGATGGCTCTCCTCACGAATGAAGAGTGGGTGAAGGGGTATATATAGCCTCCACACAAAATCTAACCGTTATACACAAATCACCAAACTCGGTGGGACCAAATCAGAAAACTCGGTCGGACCGATTTAGTTCATAATGTGACCGTTAGGCATTTCGGTGGGACCGATATGATCAACTCGGTGGGACCGATGTGCTAGGGTTAGGGTAAAACCTCATCTCGGTTTGACCGATTACACAAACTCGGTGGGACCGATTTTGGTAATAAGCTAACCAGAGAGTTGGTCAGGCAAAGTCGGTGAGACCGATTACAAATCTCGGTAAGACCGAAATTATTGCAACAGGCAACAGAGAGTTTGCAAGCCCATCTCAGTGAGACCGAGATCCCTATCGGTGAGACCGAAGTGACTAGGGTTTGTGGCAGTGGCTATGTCAAGTGAACTCGGTGGCGCCGGATAGAATGTTTCGGTGGGGCCGAGTTTGACTTTTGGTTTGGGACATATGTGGATATGAGAAAGTGGTTGAGGGCTTTGGAGCATATCACTAAGCACTTTGAGCAAGCAAGCGATTAAGCAACACCTCATCCCCTTTTAATAGTATTGGCTTTCCTATGGACTCAATGTGATCTTGGATCAATAAAAGTAAAATGTAGAGTCTTGAGCTTTTGAGCTTGAGCCAATCCTTTGTCCTTAGCACCTTGAAGGGTTCCACATCCTCTTGTCCACGCCACTCCATCTGTTGAACTTGTCTGAAATATTCTAGATAAAGACATTTGTCCAACAGGAGATATGTTGACATTAATTACCAAAACCACCCAGGGAGCACTTGTGCTTTCAACCCTAGAGTACCCAATGATTGACCCAGGGATGCATGGAGAAGCACCATGACATCTTGCGGAAAGCCTCATCCAGCCACGAAGATACGGATGGATACACCTCGACCGGAAGCTTACCTGTACAGCCGCAAGCCATTATGAGCTCTGGCGTGGTCGACCCTAGGCGTGACTCTAGACAGACGGTGCCAGCAGATGTAGAAGAACGGTAGGAAATGGATGGGCACCGATAGTGGCCTAGAGGAACTCTACGAAAGACCCTCTTTCGTTCGTTCCGTCTTCAAACAACAGGCAGTGCGAGGACATAAAGTAGGGAAAGATTCTTGCGGGTAAAGTGCACAAGACTCTGCAGAGTGGAAATCTAATCGATTAGCCGTGTCCCCGCTTATGGACAACCGAGCCTCTGGAATTGGAGTTATTTGGAAATCTCAACACCAAACATAATTAATTAATTGATGGGTTATTAATGATTTTGGGTATGAGACACTAGTTGGCGGAACCATCTCAATAACAACCAATATTTTGCAGTAATTGCAAGCAAGTCCTTTTGTTGTAAGGAAAAATTGGCTTTCCCAAAAACTTAAACTTAGAGCCCTGATACGTCTCTAACATATCTATAATTGTTTATTGTCCCATGTTGTTATATTATCATTCTTGAATGTTTTACAATCATTTTATGTCATTTTTTGGGACTAACCTATTGACATAGTGCCCAGTGCCACTTACTGTTCTATGCTTGTTTTCTACATCGCAGGAAATCAATACCAAATGGAGTCCAAACGCAGCGAAACTTTATGTGGATTTTTTTTCTGGACTAGAAGACACCTGTTGGGCCAAAGAAGTACCAAAGGGGTGCACCGAGGGGAGCACAACCCACCAGGGCGCGCCTGGGGGCCCAGGCGCGCCCCAGGCGCGCCCAGGTGGGTTGTGCCCACCTCGGTGGCCTCCTGCACCGCCTCTTTGCTCTATAAATACCCAAATATTCCAGAAACCCTGGGGGAGATGACGAAAATCAATTCCAGCCGCCGCAAGTTCCAGAACCACCAGACCAATCTAGACACTGTCACGGAGGGGTTCATAATCCTCATTGGTGCCTCTCTGATGATGCGTGAGTAGTTCATTGTAGACCTACGGGTCCGTAGTTAGTAGCTAGATGGCTTCCTCTCTCTCTCTTTTGATTCTCAATATAATGGTCTCTTGGAGATCCATATGATGTAACTCTTTTTGTGGTGTGTTTGTTGGGATCCGATGAACTTTGAGTTTATGATCAGATCTATGTTTTTATCCATGAAAGTTATTTGAGTCTTCTTTGATCTCTTATATGCATGATTGCGTATAGCCTCGTATATCTTCTCCGATATTTGGGTTTTGTTTGGCCAACTTGATCTACTTATCTTGCAACAGGAAGAGGTGCTTTGTGATGGGTTGGATCTTACGGTGCTTGATCTCAGTGACGGAAGGGGAACCGACACGTATGTATCGTTGCTATTAAGGATAACAAGATGGTGTCTATTTCTACATAAATAGATCTTGTCTGCATCATGTCATCGTTCTTATTGCATTACTCTGTTTCTCCATGAACTTAATACACTAGATGCATGCTGGGTAGCGGTCGATGTGTGGAGTAATAGTAGTAGATGCAGGCAGGAGTCAGTCACTAATCTTGGACGTGATGCCTATATAACGATCATTGCCTAGATATCGTCATGATTATTTGAAGTTCTATCAATTGCCCAACAGTAATTTGTTTACCCACCGTATGCTATTTTTCTCGAGAGAAACCACTAGTGAAATCTATGGCCCTCGTGTCTCTTCTTTATTATATTTGCCTTCGCGATCTATTTTTATTTTCATATCTATTAATCCAAAAATACTTTCCTGCACTTTATTTTATTCGAGATCTATTTATCCAATCTATCATATTTTTATCCCCTCTACTTGCCAATTTCTGGCGCTGTTGCCCGAAAGGGATTGACAACCCCTTTAATACGTTGGGTTGCGAGTATTTGTCATTTGTGTGCAGGAGCTGTTTACGTGGTGTTGCGTGGTTCTCCTACTGGTTCGATAACCTTGGTCTCATCACTGAGGGAAATACCTACCGTATTTGTGCTGCATCATCCCTTCCTCTTTGGGGAAATAACGACGGTTCAAGCGACATCAAGAGGAATTTATGGTGCCATTGCCGGGGAGACATCATCAACACCTACCAGGTTCCTAATCACAAATCTCATCTCCTTGCAGTTTACATTATTTTCCATTTGCCTCTCATTTTCCTCTCCCCCACTTCACAAAATTTGTCGTTTTATTCGCCCCCTTTTTCGTTCGCCGTTTTCTCGTCCGATCTGTTTTTGAGTGCAATCTTGTTGCATAGTCACAATGACTCAAGAGAACACCAAGTTGTGTGATTTTTCCAATACCAACAACAATGATTTTATTAGCACTCCGATTGCTCCTCCCGCCACTAGTGCGGAGTCTTGTGATATTAATGCCCCTTTGTTGAATGTTGTTATGAAAGATCAATTTTCCGGTACTCCTGATGAGGATGCTGCATCCCATCTTAAGACATTCGTGGAATTATGCGATATGCAAAAGAAAAAATATGTGGACAATGATATTGTGAAGTTGAAATTATTTCTGTTTTCTTTGCGAGATCGTGCAAAAATTTGGTTTTCTTCTTTGCCTCGCAATAGTATCGATTCTGGGGATAAGTGCAAAGATGCTTTTATTACTAAGTATTTTCCGCCTGCGAAAATTATTTCCCTTAGAACCCATATCATGAATTTCAAGCAACTTGAACATGATCATGTTGCACAATCATGGGAAAGGATGAAATTGATGCTAAGGAATTGCCCAGCTCATGGGTTAAATATTTGGATGATCATACAAAAATTTTATGCGGGGTTGAATTTTGTTTCTCGTGATCTTTTGGACTGCGCCGCGGGTGGTAATTTTATGAAAATTACTTTGGATGAAGCCACCAAATTGCTTGATAATATTGTGGCAAATTATTCACAATGGCATACCGAAAGAGCTCCTACTAGTAGAAAAGTTAATTCGATTGGGGAAATTTCTTCTTTGAGTGAAAAAGTTGATGCTCTTATGAAATTGGTTGCTAATAAAAGTGCTCCTATTGATTTTAATTATGTGCCTTTGTCTACTTTGATTGAGAAAAATAGTCATGCGATAGATGTGAATTTTATCTCGCGAAACAATTTCAATAACAATGCTTATAGAGGTAATTTTAATCCTAGGCCTTTTCCTAGTAATTCCTCTAATTCCTATGGAAACAAATCTTACAATAATAATAGGAACATCTCTGATCTTGAGAATAATATTAAAGAATTTATCAATACTCAAAAAGTTTTCAATGCTACAATAGAAGAAAAGCTGAATAAGATTGATGATATGTCTAGAAGTATTGATAGAATTTCTCATGATGTAGAAAATCTCAAGATGAAATTTTTTGTGAATAAGGTTGAGGAATCAATTAAGGCTCTTTATGTATCTATGGATCAAAATAAAAAAGAACCGCTTTGCTTAGAGCTAGAAGAGAATATTTAGAAAAAGCGTTTTCTAGTGATTGCTTTCATAAAAGTGATGAAGATCTTAAAATGAGTGGTGTTTCTTCTATTGATTCCTTGTTTAGTAAAATTAAGATTGTTGAAAAAGGGACTAAATAAGACTCAACTTTAGTTAGAAGGCGTCCCGATAATTCAGAGGGTGAAAATCTTGTTGAGAAAATTGATAAAAGTGGGTTTGAAAAGGTCAAAACCTTAACTAGTGATGTGCCCACTCTTTTCGATTACAAAGACTTTAATTATGATAGTTGCTCTTTATTGATTATATTTCTTTGTTGCAATCCATGATAAATTCACCCCGTGCTTACGAACAAAATAAAGCTTTTACTAAACATATTGTTGATGCTACGATGAAAGCTTTGGAGGAAAAGTTGGAATTAGAGGTTTCAATTCCTAGAAAATTACGTGATGAATGGGAACCTACTATCAAAGTCAAGATTAAAAATTATGAGTGTTTGCTTTGTGTGACTTGGGTGCTAGTGTTTCTACAATTCCGAAATCTTTATGTGATGTGCTTGGTCTTACCGATATTGAAGAATGTTCTTTAAATTTGCACTTGGCGGATTCTACTATTAATAAGCCTATGGGAAGAATTAATGATGTTCTTATTCTTGCAAATAGGAATTATGTGCCCATAGATTTTATTGTTCTTGATATTGATTGTAATCCGTCTTGTCCAATTATTCTTGGTAGACTGTTTTTACGTACTATTGGTGTCATGATTGATATGAAAGAAGCCAATATTAAATTTCAATTTCCACTAAGGAAGGGTATGGAACACTGTAACGCCCATGATGCGGCTATATCTCCCACGTGTCGAGGCACGACTTAGAGGCATAACCGCATTGTGGTATTGTCGCAAGAAGGGTTATCTTCACACAATCCCATGTAATGAACAAGAATAGGATAACGAGAGTTGGCTTACAATCGCCACTTCACACAATACATAAATTAATTCATACATCATTCAAAATCCACACATAGACCGACTACGGTCAAATCCAAATGAAAATAAGATAACCCCAAATGCTAGATCCCCGATCGTCCCAACTGGGCTCCACTACTGATCATCAGGAAAAGAAACATAGTAACGACCACGTTCCTCGTCGAACTCCCACTTGAGCTCGGTTACGTCATCTGCACTGGTATCGTCGGCGCCTGCAACTGTTTTGGTAGAATCTGTGAGTCACGAGGACTCAGCAATCTCACACCCGCGAGATCAAAACTATTTAAGCTTATAGGAAAGGATGGTGTAATGAGATGCAGCTGCAGCAGGCACTAAGCATATATGGTGGCTAACATACGCAAAAGAGAGCGGGAAGAGAAGCAACGCAACGGTCGCGAAGCTAGAAATGATCAAGAAGTGATCCTGAAACTACTTACATTCATGCATAACTCAAACCGTGTTCACTTCCCGGACTCCGCCGAGAAGAGACCATCATGGCTACACACACGGTTGATGTATTTTAATTAAGTCAAGTGACAAGTTCTCTACAACCGGACATTAACAAATTCCCATCTGCCTCATAACCGCGGGCACGGCTTTCGAAAGATAATACCCGGCAGGGGTGTCCCAACTTAGCCCATTATAATCTCTCACGGTCAACGAAGGATAAACCTTCTCCCGGGAAGACCCGATCAGTCTCGGAATCCCGGTTTACAAGACATTTTGACAATGGTAAAACAAGACCAGCAAAGCCGCCCGATGCGCCGACAAATCCCGATAGGAGCTGCACATATCTCGTTCTCAGGGCACACCGGATAAGTCAAGCTACGGGTAAAACCAGGCCTCGAGTTTCCCCGAGGTGGCCCCGCAGGCTGCTCGGTTCAGACCAACACTCGAAGGAGCACTGGCCCCGGGGGGGTTAAATAAAGATGACCCTCGGGCTCGCGAAAACCCAAGGGAAAAGGCTTAGGTGGCAAATGGTAAAACCAAGGTTGGGCCTTGCTGGAGGAGTTTTATTCAAGGCGAACTATCAAGGGGGTCCCATAAATCACCCAACTGCGTAAGGAATGCAAACTCAAGGAACATAATACCGGTATGACGGAAACTAGGGCGGCAAGAGTGGAACAAAACACTAGGCATAAGGCCGAGCCTTCCACCCTTTACCAAATATATAGATGCATTAATTAAATAAGAGATATTGTGATATGCCAAAATTATCCATGTTCCAACATGGAACCAACTTCAACTTCACCTGCAACTAGCAACGCTATAAGAAGGGCTGAGCAAAAGCGGTAACTTGGCCAAACAACGGTTTGCTAGGAAAGGATGGTTAGGGCTTGACATGGCAATATGGGAAGCATGATATAGCAAGTGGTAGGTAGCGCAGCATGGCAATAGAGCGATCAACTAGCAAAGAAAAGATAGAAGTGATTTCGAGGGTATGGTCATCTTGCCTGCAAGGTTCTCAGAGTTGTCAAAAGCTTGATCCTCGTAAGCGTACTCAACAGGTTCCTCGTTCACGAACTCGTCTTCCGGCTCTACCCACAGCAAGAACACAAGCAATGGAACCACAATCAATCACGGGAAATGCACAAGCAACATGATGCAATACATGCATGATATGCAAGATATGATATGCGATGCGTATGCGTGCTCCGGAAGAAAAAGGATGAACAAGGCAGTAACTTGGCAAACAAAGTATGCCACTGGAAAGATGATATGATTTCGGTCGATATCGATATAAAGATCACCGGAAACGGATGCACGGTTTGCAAATGGCAAGCAAAACAAGAATGACACGATTCTGCGATTAACAGCATGATAGCACTTAGAATACATCAAGTAACTATGCTACAGCACTTCAACATAGCAACAAAGCACATGGCAGTAACCTACAGGAGATGCTTGACAAAAGATGAACACTGAGCTACGACTAGATCACACCATAACATGTTCAAACAAGCATGGCAAAAGTGCAAAAGATATCAGTTTCACAAACTTGGTGAAATTACTGGACATGGCATAACCAGCATCAGGTAGCAATGTTCAGAGCAAGAAAAACACATGCTACTTGAACTTAACATAGCAAACCAAGGCACGGCATGAATCTACTAAATGCATAGAACAAAAGTCCCTTACTGACCATGAGCCAAAAAGGATCAGAAGATATGATGGCACCCATGTAAACATAGCAAGTTTCGTTAACAGGTTTCAAACTTGGCAGAAAACAGAGCATGGCATTAACAGAAATTATGAGGGCATCTTGGTGAGCTTGATTCACTCATTACAAAGCAATGCATGACAAAACAAGCATACCTACAGCAAGATGGCATGTTTATGAAGCTATCCATGGCAAGATCAAGTTTATATCATGTATGGATCAACTACAACAACCTTGGCAAAATTGAATATCATGCTAACAATCTGCCAGGAATATTTTTATGGCAAAAGTAGAGCAAGATTAAGACATGCTATGGCACTCCATAATTGCAAACAGGGGCATGGATGGATAGAGCACAACTATATCTACAAAACATCCTTAATGAACATACTCAAAAGAAGCTTGGATCTCTCTGTAGACACATGGATACATGGCAACAAAATAACAGCAGTAACAGACTTACCAAAAACCGAAGTCCCTGAAAACAGAAACATCACGAAGCCTAGTTTGCATGCTTGTGCTAGTCACCACATAGATCACACAAATACATGGCATACACCCCTGTAAAGATGGCATGGCATAGATCAAAACACCTGTAGAGCTCATGCCCATAAGATGCACACATTAAATGTAGCAAAAATAACAAAACACCAAGTTCTGACAAGTAACAGCAGAAAACATCATATAGCATTCTTGCACCAGAGATTTGGGCATCAAGATGGACTCAAACGAGCATGGCACAATGGAACAAAATGAAGAGCATCTCGAGGCGAACATTTTGATATATTACATGCACGAAACGGAGCAGTATGCAGAGAGTTATGATGCAATGAACATGGCAACAGAATGTGAAAATACTTCGGGACTTGGAGAATTTGAGGGGGGGAGTCGACCTCTCCAGATCTAGGGTTCGGTGGGCACGGACGCTGAGGCAGCGACTCGCCGGAGCTCGAGGACGGGCGGCCGGAGTGAGCTCGTGAGAGGGAGGAAGCCGGCCGGGAGGAGGTGCGGGAGCTCGGCGCCGGCGGGCGACGGGGTCGGCGGAGGACGGCGGAGCGGCGGGCACGGGCGGCGGTGGTCGCGGACGGCGGCGAGGCGCCGCGGCGAGGTGGCGGCGTCCGGCTCGCCGGCTCGCGCGGGAGGGCGGCGGAGTCAGGCAGCGCGGGGGCGTAGACCGGGCAGCGGCGCGATGGGCTCGGCGGGCCCGACACGGGCTCGCGGGCCGGTGGCGGAGCGAGGTGGCGGCGCGCCACATGGTGGCCTCTGGTTGGACGGGCGCGGCGGCGGGTTTCGTCCGGCGTGCGGAGGGAGCGGGGCTAGGGTTTTTACCCGGATTTTGGACGGGGAGGACATATTTATAGGTAGAGGGAGCTAGGAGACTCCAAATGGAGTGCGGTTTTCTCCCACACGATCGTGATCGAACGGCCGAGAGCATGGAAGGGACTTGGGTGGGTTATTGGGCTGTTTGGAGGGGGGTTTTGATGCAACACACAAATGGACTTTGCGGTTACCCGGTTAACTGTTGGAGCATCAAACGACCTCCAAATGGAACGAAACTTGACAGGTGGTCTACCGGTGGTGTACCAAGGCCACTTGGCAAGACTCGGTCCATTCCGAGAACGTTTAACACCCGCTCACGAAAAGAGATAAGAGGGATGCGCCGATGCATGTGGGAGTGTCGGATTGCAAAACGGACAACGGGGAAAATGCTCGGATGCACGAGACGAACACGTATGCAAATGAGATGCACATGATGACATGATATGAAATGCATGACATGAAAAAAATGCAAAACAAAAGACAAAACCCGACCACGAAGGGAATATCATCATACATAGCCGAAAATGGCAAGAGTTGGAGTTACAAATATGGAAAGTTACATCCGGGGTGTTACAAACACTTACCTAGAACAAGAATTAGGCTACCATATGAATCAATCATGAGGGCATCTTATGGATCTAGAAACAAAGATGACAATACTTAGATTCTTGTATTATGCCTAGCTAGGGGCGTAAAACGATAGCGCTTGTTGGGAGGCAACCCAATGAATTAAATTTATTTTTATGTTTTTCTTTCTGTTCTTGAGTGTTTGCACAATTATGCTACTGTTACTATTGTGTTTTTTGTGTTTTAATTAGTGTTTGTGCCAAGCAAAGCCTTTGGGATCATGTTGGGTGATAGTTGATTTGATCTTGTTGAAAAACAGAAAATTTTGCGCTCACGAAAATAATTTTCATTTTTAATAGAAGCGTGATAAAATACCAATTCTTTTTGAAGAAGATTTATATACCAATTTCTCATGTTGACCCAATTTTTCAGAATTGTTGGAGTTACAGAAGTATTCGAAATCTACATACTGTTCTTTTTTTACAGATTTTGTTTTCTTTGCGTTGTGTGCTTGTTTTGATGATTCTATGGTTTTCTTTGAAGAGTTTTTGCCATAGAAAACATGGAATACAGTAGATATAATGCAAAAATAAAATATGAATGGGTTTGCAACAATACTTATAGTAGTGATTTGCTTTCTTATACTAACGGATCTCACGAAGGTTTTGTTAAGTTGTGTGTGATTGAAGTTTTCAAATTTTGGGTGATTTTACGATGGATGAAGGAATAAGGATTAGCAAAAGGATAAGCTTGGGGATTCCCATGGGACCCCAAGATAATATTCAAGAAGTATCAAGCAAGTAAGCTTGGGGATGCACCCGAGTGGCAACCCCTCTTTGTTCTAACAACCATCGGTATTTTACTTGGAGCTATATTTTTATTCGTCACATATCATGAATTTTGCTTGGAGCGTCTTGTATGATATGAGTCTTTGCTTGTTTTGATTTTTATTTTAAGTCATGAATCCTTGCTGGACACACCTATTTGAGAGAGCCAAATTTATGCTATGACTTGTTAGAATTGCTCTCTATGCTTCACTTAAATCTTTAAGAGCTATGGAATTGCTCTAGTGCTTCACTTATATCTTTTTGAGCATGGTGTGCTTTATTATTTTTTAAGAAATGCTCTCATGATGCACTTAGATTTATTTGAGAGTTAGTAAAATTTTAAGAATTTCTCCCTTGCTTCACTTATATTATTTTGAGAGAAGAAAAAAAAAGATGCTCATGTTCTTCACTTATATTTGTTTGAGCTTATTAAAAGCAACGTATGAAACTAGTACCAAAGTGATAGATATCCAAGGAGGATATAATAAAAACTTACATGAAGATCATTGGACAAAATAAACTTGATTCTTTGTAATAGTTTTGAGATATGATGATATGATATGTGAGTCATGTTGATGAGTAATTATGCTTTAGTAAGAATATTGGTGTTAAGGTTTGTGATTCCCTATGCAAGAACGAAAGTCAATAGTTATGCAATGAAATTACATCCTACTTGTGGTGCATTATTCGGTGTTAGTTATGCTTAATGCTCGCTTATGAGATTTTTCATTTCTTGGTTGGATGCTTCTCAATCTTTTGCTAGCCTTCATTTGCACTAAGTATGATCACTACTTGTGCATCCAAAATCCTTTAAACCAATTTTTGCCACATGAGTCCACCATAACTACCTATATGCGGTATTCTTTTGTCGTTCTAAGCAAATTTGTATGTGCCATGTCTAATTTTCAAAATAATTTTCTCTTTTGTGTGCTCGTACCGCTCATGAAATGGTAGGGGGTAGCTAATATATTTCCATGCTAGATGTGTTATTCTCAAGATGAGTGTTTATTCACTTGTCATTGCACGAGAGTACGACAAAGGTATTAGGGATGCCCAGTCCCGAAATGAAAATTGAATTTACTTTATGTTGTCAAATAATAAATTCCTTGGAAAGTGTTGGTATGGAAGGCACCCGTGGATACGGTTAGCCATGGAAAGTGAAAGTATGGTAGAAAAAGGAATAAACTTTATTTTCTGTTTGGGAACCGCCTATGATATATCTAGCATGGAAATTATGGGAACTACTCGATCGTTTTCATTGACAGGAAAAGCATGCCTCCCAAAATGTTTTATCTCTATCTTTTTCGCTTTGAGCTCTGTCACCTCTACAAATCCCTACTTCCCTCTGTGAAGGGCCTTTCTTTTACTTTATGCAATTTTTTTATTTGAGTGTCCATCTTCTATTATAAAGCACCAACTAAGGGGCACCATGATTGTACTTGAGCATTGGGTGTAGCTAATATGCGAGTGTGTTTCATGAATGGATCAATGATTGAGCATAATGGGATAGGGATAAATTGTTTTAGTGTTGATATTTTGAAAGACATGGTTGCTTGTTGATATGCTTGAGTATTGAAGTCCTCATGTCAAAACTAGACTATTGCTTTGAACCATATAAAAGTCCAAATGTCCATGCTACAACGAAAAGATATGTGATGAACATGTTAGGCAACATTCCACATCAAAAATTCTGTTTTTATCATTTACCTACTCGAGGACGAGCAGGAATTAAGCTTGGGGATGCTGATACGTCTCCAATGTATCTATATATTTTTATTGTTCCATGCTGTTATATTATCATTCTTGGATGTTTTACAATCCTTTTATAATCATTTTATATCATTTTTTGGGACTAACCTATTGACATAATGCCCAGCGCCACTTGTTGTTCTTTGCTTGTTTTTTACATCGCAGGAAATCAATACCAAACAAAGTCCAAACGCAGCGAAACTTTTTGTGGATTTTTTCTAGACCAGAAGACACCTATTGGGCCAAATAAGTACCAGAGGGGTGCTCCAAGGGGAGCACAACCCACCAGGGCGCGCCTGGGGGCCCAGGCACACCCAGGTGGGTTGTGCCCACCTCGGTGGCCTCCCGCACCGCCTCTTTGCTTTATAAATACCCCAATATTCCAGAAACCCTAGGGGAGACGACGAAAATCAATTCCAGCCACCGCAAGTTCGAGAACCACCAGATCCAATCTAGACACCGTCACGGAGGGGTTCATCATCCTCATTGGTGCCTCTCCGATGATGCGTGAGTAGTTCATTGTAGACCTATGGGTCTGTAGTTAGTAGCTAGATGGCTTCCTCTCTCTCTCTTTTGATTCTCAATACAATGGTCTCTTGGAGATCCATATGATGTAACTCTTTTTGCGGTCTGTTTGTTGGATCTGATGAACTTTGAGTTTATGATTAGATATATGTTTTTATCCATGAAACTTATTTGAGTCTTCTTTGATCTCTTATATGCATGATTGCTTATAGCCTCGTATTTCTTCTCTGATATTTGGGTTTTGTTTGGCGAACTTGATCTATTTATCTTGCAATGGGAAGAGGTGCTTTGTGATGGGTTCGATCTTACGGTGCTTGATTCCAGTGACAGAAGGGGAACCGACACGTATGTATCGTTGCTATTAAGGATAACAAGATGGGGTCTATTTCTACATAAATAGATCTTGTCTACATCATGGCATCATTCTTATTGAATTACTCTGTTTCTCCATGAACTTAATACACTAGATGTATGCTGGATAGCGATCGATGTGTGGAGTAATAGTAGTAGATGCAGGCAGGAGTCGGTCTACTAATCTTGGACGTGATGTATATATAATGATCATTGCTTGGATATCGTCATGATTATTTGAAGTTCTATCAATTGCCCAACAGTGATGACCCACAAGTATAGGGGATCAATTGTAGCTCTTTTCGATAAGTAAGAGTGTCGAACCGAACGAGGAGCAGAAGGAAATGACAAGTAGTTTTCAGTAAGGTAATGTCTGCAAGTGCTGAAATTGTAAGTAGCAGAGTAGTTTGATAGCAAGATAATTTGTAACGAGCAAGTAACAATAGTAGTAACAAAAGTGCAGAAAGGTAGCCCAATCCTTTTTAGGCAAAGGACAGTCCAAAATTGTCTCTTATAATGAACAAAGCGTTCTTGAGGGTACACGGGAATTTCATCTAGTCATTTTCATCATGTTGTTTTAATTTGTGTTTGCTACTTTGATAATTTGATATGTGAGTGGACGATGCTTAGGTGTTGTTCTTACTTGAACAAACCTCCTACTTATGATTAACCCTCCCGCAAGCATCCGCAACTACGAGAAAAGTATTAAGAATAAATTCTAACCATAGCATTAAACTTTTGTATCCAATCGGTCCCTTACGGAATAGCGCATAAACTGGGTTTAAGCTTCTGTCACTCGCGCAACGTATCATCTAATTGCTACTCCACAATGCATTCCCTTAGGCCCAAATATGGTGAAGTGTCATGTAGTCGACGTTCACATGAAACCACTAAGGGAATCGCAACATACATACTATCAAAATATCAAACACATATCAAATTCACATGATTACTTGCAACATGATTTCTCCTGTGACCTCAAGAGAAAAAGTAACTACTCACAAATCATAAACATGCTCATGATCATAGGAGTATTAAATAGCATAATGGATCTGAACATATAATCTTCCACCAAATAAACCATATAGTAATCAACTATAAGATGTAATCAACACTACCAGTCACCCACAAGCACCAATCTATTTTGGAGAAGTCATTTTATCTCCTCTCTATTATTATAATATCGGAAATATTTTGGAGAGAAAGATTATTAAAACCAAAATGATCCTCTTTTCAAATTTCCGAAAAATTCAAATATGAAAATTATGAAATCCCCAACTCTCTTCGTGGGTCCTTGAGTTGCTTAAGATTCCTAGGATCACAACCAAAATGGAAATAAAATATGATATGCATATGATGACCTATGTATAACATCAAAATTGAAAATTGGGATGTTACAAACCTACCCCCTTAAGATGAATCTCGCCCTCGAGATTTGGGTTGGCTAGAAAATAGGTGTGGGTGGTCTTTCCGTAAGTCTTCCTCTCTTTCCTAGGTGGCTTCATCCTCGGTATGGTGGCTCCACTGAACTTTGCAAAATTTGATAACCTTACTGCGTGTAACTCGGCTGGCAAACTCGAGAATCTTGACTGGTTTCTCCTCGTAGGTCAGATCACTATCCAACTGTATTGCTTCAAGTGGCCTCTGCATGGCACTTCTTTAACTGGCAAACGTGAAACACATCATGAACTCCTGACAATCCTTCGGGTAACTCCAACTTGTAGGCCACTTCTCCCATACGTTCCAAAACTCGGTATGGTCCTACAAATCTCGGGGCTAACTTTCCCTTAACTCCAAATCGTTTAACTCCTCGCAGAGGTGACACGCGAAAATATGCTCGGTCTCTGATCTCATAGACTACCTCCTTGCGTTTTGAATCTGCATAACTTTTCTGCCTGGACTGAGCTACCTTCAGTCTATCACGAATCAACTTAACCTTCTCTTCAGACTCTTTGATCAAATCTGGTCCAAACAACTGACGGTCTCCAACTTCATCCCACATTAACGGTGTCCTGCACCTTCTTACATACAGAGCTTCGAAAGGTGCCATCTTCAAGCTTGCTTGATAACTGTTGTTGTACGAGAACTCTACGTAAGGCAGATTGTCATCCCAACTAGATCCATAATCTAGTGCACAAGCTCTCAACATGTCCTCCAGAATCTGGTTGACTCTCTCGGTCTGTCCATCTATCTGCGGATGAAAGGTTGCACTGAACTCTAGCCTGGTACCCAAAGTCTGGTGCAGCTGATTCAAAAACTTCGATGTAAACTGTGTTCCTCTATCTGATACGAAGGTCCTCGGAACTCCATGCAGACATACGATCCTGGTCATATATATCTTGTCCAACTTCGCGCTTGTATAAGTAGTTTTCACTGGGATAAAGTGAGCCACTTTGGTCAAACGATCCACTACTACCCAGATAGAATCATATCCTGATCGGCTCCTGGGTAATCCGGTAATGAAATCCATGCCAAGCTTGTCCCACGTCCATTCGGGTATCGGCATAGGCTGCAGTAACCTTGCTGGCTTCTGATGTTCTGCCTTCACTCTCTGACATACATCACATACGGCTACATACTCAGCAATATCCTTCTTCATACCAGTCCACCAGAAACGCTCCTTCAAATCCAAATACATCTTGGTGTTTCTGAGGGTGTATCGAGTATGGCGAGTCATGAGCTTCCTGAAGTATTAACTTCCTGATCTCTGCATTATTGGGTACATATACACGGTCCTCAAACCACATAGTTCCGTGCTCATCCTCACGAAAACCCTTGGCTTTTCCTTTGCTCATCTTCTCCTTTATCTCGGCAATCTCCTTATCATCCTTCTGAGCTTCATGAGTATTTCCCAATAATGTTGACTGAACCTCCATTGCTGCAACAAAACCTCTAGGAACTATCTCCAAACGAAGCTCCCTGAGATCTTCGGCTAACTCCTTTGGTAATCCTCCGCTTACGAGGGTATTGACATAACTCTGCTGGCTCAAAGCGTCTGCTACTACATTGGCCTTTCCTGGATGATAGTGAAGCTTCATATCATAATCCTTTATGAGCTCCAACCATCTCCTCTGCCTGAGATTCAGCTCTTTCTGCGTAAAAATGTACTTCAAACTCTTGTGATCCGTGTACACATCACAACGGTTTCCAATCAAAAAATGTCTCCAGGTCTTGAGTGCATGCACTACTGCTGCTAACTCCAAATCATGCATGGCATAATTCAACTCATGCGGTCGAAGCTGACGTGAAGCATAAGAAACAACTCTTCCGTCCTACATAAGTACACATCCAAGTCCTTGGCGAGACGCATCACAATAGACTTGGCAATCCTTGCATATATTCGGCAGAATCAGCACTGGGGCTATAACCAAATGTTTCTTCAACTCCTGAAAACTAGCCTCACATTCATCTGTCCATTTAAACTTGGTGTCCTTCTTCAACAACTCCATCATGGGCTTCGCAATCTTGGAAAAATTCTCAATGAATCTCCGGTAATATCCCGCGAGTCCAAGAAAATTGCGGATCTCTCCAACTGTGGTGGGTGCCAACCACTCAGTGACTGACTGAACCTTGGTAGGATCTACTGCTATACCTTCTCCTGATATAACATGTCCAAGGAATCCAACTTCCTTCAACCAAAACTCACACTTGCTGAACTTGGCATATAGTTGATGTTCCCTGAGCTTCTCGAGAACTAAACGCAAATGCTCCTTGTGCTCCTCTTCGTTCTTCGAGTACACCAAAATATCATCAATGAACACCACAACAAACTTGTTCAAAAACTCCATGAACACCTTATTCATCATACTCATGAAATAGGCAGGGGCATTGGTCAATCCAAATGACATAACCGTATACTCATATAGCCCGTACCTCGTGGTAAAAGTTGTCTTAGGTATATCCTGTTCTCGGAACTTCTGCTGGTGGTATCCTGATCGCAGATCGATCTTGGAGAATACTTTAGCTCCTTGCAGCTGGTTAAACAAATCATTGATCATCAGCAGTGGGTACTTGTTCTTGATCGTCACTTCGTTCAATGCACGGTAATCAACAACCATTCTCAAGGATCCATCCTTCTTCTCAACCCAGAGCACTGGGGCTCCCCACGGTGATGAACTAGGTCGAATGTAACCTTTCTCCAGTAACTCCTTAATCTGCTTCTTGATTTCCTCCAGATCATTTGCGGGCATCCGATATGGCCTCTTCGATATTGGTCCGGTGCCTGGCAACAGCTCTATCAAAAAACTCTATATCCTGATCTGGTGGCATGCCTGGTAATTCCTCTGGAAATACATCCGGGTAATCCTTCACAACAGGCACTTCCTCCTGTACAACTCCTGAGAGGGAATTCACTTGGGTCCTCCTTGGCGCATGCCTGGATACATACTTGATCCTTTTTCCCTCCGAGGTGGTGAGCAGAATTGACTTACTAGCACAATCAATGTTTCCTCCATACTTTGATAGCCAATCCATGCCAAGTATTATATCCAATCCTTGTGACTCCAAAATTATTAGGTCTGAGGGGAAAACATGGCTACCAGTGGTTAAGGGTAACCGATCACACCATCGGCTGCCCATAAACTCTGCTCCTGGTGAGCTTACTAACATGGGTGACCTAATGGCTAAGGTGGGTAACTTAAACTTGTCCACAAATCCCCTTGATATGCATGAATGTGATGCACCAGTATCAAAAAGAACGAGAGTAGTAAATGACTTAACCAAAAACTTACCAATAACTGCATCTGGCTGCTCCTCAACCTCCTCTACGTTGATGTGGTTCACCTGACCTCTGGTGAAGGGATTGGGCTTCTTTCCAGAACTCCCATTGCCATTTCCATTCTTGTCTTCAGAACACTCGGTGGCATAGTGCCTAGTCTTCCCGCACTTGAAACAAGTAATGTGACTTAGGTCCTTCTTGGCGGGTGTTGCTGGGTTGGAACGGTTCTGATTGCTGCTTGCTCCATTTCCATTCTTGGTGCCATTGTGGTTATGCGAACTTCCTCCATTGTGAGTGTGGCCTCCATGGTTATGGGTATATCCTCCCGAGTTCAGGGTAAAATGAGGCTTCTGCTGAGCTCCAGAATTATACTTCCCTTGTCCATACTTCCTTTTGCGGCTCTCGATCTGCTGTTGCTTCCCTTCAATCATAAGGGACCTATCTACCAAGTCCTGGTAGGTAGCAAAGGTAGCTACCATCAGCTGCATACTCAGCTCATCATTCAGTCCTTCCATAAACTTCTCCTGCTTCGCGGCATCTATGGCCACATCATCCGGGGCATAGCGAGCTAACTTACTGAACTCATCCACGCACTGCCCCATAGTACAATTTCCCTGGCGTAAGTTGCGAAACTCACGCTTCTTCATGCTCATAGGTCCAGTTGAGACATGTGCAGTGCGGAACGCTTGCTGAGACTGATCCCAAGTGACATTGGCTATGGGGAAAGTGGTGGTGTAATTCTCCCACCATGAGGTTGCGGGTCCATCCAGGTGGTGTGCGGCAAAATGCACCTTTTTAGCATCTGTGCAACCTGCGGTGGTCAACTCCCTTCCAATCCTGCGTAGCCAGTCATCAGCAACAATCGGCTCAGTGCTACTGGAAAACACCGGCGGATTCAACCTCAGAAAACGGGCTAAGTTGTCAACTGGAGGTGGTGGCGGCGGGTTGTTGTTGTTGCCTTGGTTCTGGACTAGTAGCTACATCAAGGCATTCTGCTGTTGGATCAACTGAGTGAGCTCCGGTGGGAAGACAAATCTGGGGTCACGTCTCGACAGCATCTGATGGGTTTAGAGGGAAGAGATTAGAATAGAATGAGTTCTAAAGAGAAAAGCACTACCCATATGCACATGAGACAAAACACAATCATATCACACCACTCAATTCAAACAAGGGCATACAATCGATCTAACTACCATTACAAAATACTCGGACTACTACTATATACATGGGGGAATACTACTGATAATTTGGTGGTCATCTAAAAATTTCGATCGATGGAAGACTCCATGATATCCGCTCCAGCTTCGTCTTCGTAATCATCATCACTACTGTCGGGGTCAGAGTCGGTGTCGTCGATGATGATGTAGTCCTCGGGATGGTCGTCATCTCCTCCTGGTGCGGGGTCTCCCATGAATACTCCTAGCTTCTTCGTCAGGTCTTCATTCTTCTCCAGTAGCACTGCGATTTCCTCCTCATATCCATCGCGTGTAGACTTCATTTCCTCTTCAAGCTCCATGTTCCTGGTCATCACCCTCTTCAGATCTATCATGCTTGTGCACATTTGGTTCTCCTGGCGGCGAATGTGCTGGTTTAACTCCTGGATGAAAGCTGCAATGGACCTGTCCCTCCTGGTGCTGATCATCTCCCATTGCTCACCTCGGCACCCACATATTTGGTAGATAGTGTCCTTAAGATCCTTGTGGTAAACTTCCCCGATGCGTCCCATGGCGATATGAGCTGCCATGCTCTTTCCTAGACTCCAGGTTGGTGCATC
Organism: Triticum aestivum; assembly: GCF_018294505.1. Classification (NCBI taxonomy): domain Eukaryota; kingdom Viridiplantae; phylum Streptophyta; class Magnoliopsida; order Poales; family Poaceae; genus Triticum; species Triticum aestivum. Next base: position 252,918,170 of record NC_057802.1, on the reverse strand, counting down.
AAAGGAAAACTCTATGGGCTCAGTAGCTGGCGCGAATGACCTTCCTGGAACATGAACTCGAATCATCCAACGCTCCTCTTCTGGTAAAGTGGCGGTGTAGGTCCCGGTGAAACTTGGTATTCTGATGTTCAGGTACCTAGTGACTTCCTTCAAGTGTCGTCCAAAAGGTGTATCTTCATCCGGTTGGGCAAACTTGTTCCTTGGGTCTGCCATCTATAGAGTGGAAAATGGAGAGGAGTCAGAAATGAGTAAAGAAGAGTGACCTATGGCTTATCTTAGTGGTCGCGTCCTACAGTCAGCGTGTGCTCTGATACCATCTTGTAGCGATCCGACCTCAAACGGTCAAATCTCTGTGCATAAGTGTCATCCCTGGATCGGTAATGCTGACACACACAGTACTTGAAGGATTTATAACAGAGTGCAATCACACACTTATTACATCGAATGTCTCAAAAGAGAACTTATTACAATAATATGGCTCAAGGCCATCTAAATAAGATAACTGCGGAAGCATCAAAGGTAAATGAGTCCATCAACTCCAATGGCATAGCTGAGTGCACGACAATGACCTAGCGCACCTTACTCTTCATCTGAAAAGTCTGCAACATAATACGTTGCAGCCCAAAATGGGTCAGCACATGGAATATGCTGGCAAAATAACACTGTAGAGCAATGTACAAGATAAATGCTAACACTACATGCATATATGGCTGGTGGAGGCTCTATGGTTACCATGTTTTGCGTAAAGCCAATTTTTCCCTACTATAAAGGAATATATTTTATTTAACTATCATGGTGGTTGACAAAAATATATTCAGAAGGTTCCTCCAACTCAATCCCAATTAATCAGTATTATTAACCCAACAATTAATTAAGAGTGATGAGATCAAATCAATAATTCAAGTACCAGATACTCAAGATGTCCATAACCGGGGACACGGCTAACCATGATTAGTTTGTACACTCTGCAGAGGTTTGCGCACTTTTCCCCACAAGACTCGATCTCCTCCGTTGGATTTCTCGCACTACATGGTGTTTGAGAAACGGATGACCGAGACACTCTTTCCGAAGCATTAACTCTTTACTCTGGGTAGACAGTACCACCTACTTCCCCCTACATCTGCTAGCCTACCACTGAAAGAGGTCACACAACATACTCAACTATGCCAGAGCCCATAATGGCATGTGGCTGCACACGAAAGTTTCTAGCATGAATAATCTTATGATCCCTTTGAGCCTGGGTGGCATTACATAGGATGATCACACGGGTACTCCGAGATATCCTAGGACAACACTGGATTCTCCAGGTGCCCGCAACCAATCCACCCAGATGTGTATTAAAGTAGCCACCTTAAGTTAACCATTAATTAACAACTCTCACATCTTTCATGGATACACTCAACCAATCCACGTCTACGAGCATAGCATAGCAATATAAGCATAACGTAGAAGTAACTCCCAAGGTTTGAAAGAAAGGACAATAGGTTCTACCTCATCAACTACTTCCTAGACCCACATGTTAATTAGATCCTACTGATGCAATGTTTGCGGGTTGAAACTAATGCATAAAAACTGGGTAATAAACGGGGTATGATCAAAGTGTTACTTGCCTTGCTGACGATCCGCAAACCGTAGAGACTCGTAGTAGCACGCTTCGCACTCCGGAAACTCTATCGCAAACAAACAATAGCATACATAAGCACTCAAGCATAGATGCAAGGGTAAAACTCAGATGAGAAAGTCCAAACTGAAAGTTCAACTGAAGTGCTTCGACTTGCAAAAAGAATCAATCAAATCGGAGCTACGAAACTCAAACTACGATAAAAAAAATTCGAATTCCAATCTGCTTGAAACCAATTTTCAAATTTTCAAAACCATGTTCAAGTTGATTATCCGGAAAGAGGGGTTTGAGACGAAGATTTTGGCATTGGTTTCACTGGATTTTGACAAACGGTTAAAAAGTTGCGAGGGTTTGAAGATCAGGGGCTTATCTGCGATAAAAATAATCGCGGATAGGTCCCTGGCCGGAAATAAAAATAAAAAGAAAAGACTAACGAACATTCGTTATCAGAGACAAACGAACGAACGCGTTCGCGAACAGAGTCGTTCGGGTGAATGTTCGCTAAAAGGATTCGATCGAGGAAAACCGAGAAAAAACCTAACCCTAAAAAACCGATCTAGATCTAAACAAAAAAACTGAACGAACCGGCGAACCGGGGCGGTTTTGTACCGGTCAACGGTGGCGGGTCAACGGCGGCAGCGGCGGGATCCGGCGCGGGCGGCGGTGTTGGTGCGGGGCGCGGCTCCGGCAGGCGGCGGCGGCGTTGGTGCGGGGCGGCGGCTCCGGCGGGTGGCGACAGCGGCGGGCAACAGCGGGCAGCAGCGACGGCGCAAGCAGCGGTGGCGGCAGCGGCTAACGGCGGCGGCGCGGAGCGGCTTGGGAGGCAGCGGTGGCTGCGGTGGCGGGGTGGGAAGTGGCGGCGGGGCGGGCCGGCTTATAAAGGCTGGGGGGAGGGGGCGGCAGCTTGCGCGAGGGGGCGTGGACGTCGAGGCCGACCCGGACTCCGGCGGGAGTCCGGCGCTCGCACGGCTGGAGGGAGGCGGCGGCGCTGGCGTGCTTAGGCCCGGCCGGCTGGGCCTTTGGCCCAGTCGGGCGGAAAACTTTTTTTAAAATAAATTCTGCCGAGGAAAATCCTAATAAAAAATCTAAAAATGCCAAAAACAATTTTCACCATCTAAATAAAATATTTAGAACAAAGTGAACATTTTTCTGGCATAAAATGCAATTTTGAAAAATGCATATATTTCTAATTCAAATAAAATAGCAATAAAATTTCAAATAAAATATTTATTTGATTTTAACATTTTTCCTCCAATATTCCCCTCTTATTTTGGAGAAGTCATTTGATCTCCTCTCATTTATTTTAATATCAGAAATATTTTGGAGAGAAAAATTATTAAAACCAAAAAGATCCTCTTTTCAAATTTCAGAAAAATTCAAATATGAAAATTAAGAAATCCCCAACTCTCTCTGTGGGTCCTTGAGTTGCTTAAGATTCCTAGGATTACAACCAAAATGCAAATGAAATATGATATGCATATGATGACCTATGTATAACATCCAAATTGAAAATTGGGATGTTACATGGGCACCGGAGGTGGGCCTGTGTGAGCACAACCCACCAGCGCGCACCTGGGCTCCCTAGCGCGCCCAGGTGGGTTGTGCCCACCTGGTGGGCCCCCTCTGGTAGTTATTTTCTCCAATAATTCTTATATATTCCATAAAAAATATCTGTCAAGTTTCAGCTTGTTTGGAGTTGTGCAGAATAGGTAGCGTGAGGTAGCTTTTCCAGGTCCAGATTTCCAGCTGCCGGAATTCTCCCTCTTGGTGTGTACCTTGCAAATTATGAGAGAAAATGCATTAGAATTACTCCAAAAAGCATTATTATGGATAAAAACATCATAAATAACAGTAAGAAAACATGATGCAAAATGGAAATATCAACTCCCCCAAGCTTAGACCTCGCTTGTCCTCAAGCAAAAACCGAAATCGATAAACATGTCCACATGCTTTGAGAGAGAGGTGTCGATAAAAACAAAATACGGACATAGAAGCATGATGTTGATTATTATAACAGCAACAAAATTAAACATAGGACTTTTATTATAGAACTTTTATCATATACTTCTCATGAATAAGTAATAGTTCATCACACAATCGAAGTATAAAGCAAAAACTCTATTAGAAACCAACAAACTATGTTCTCAGTCAACTTTGCAACTACAATTCATCATCTTTTCAGGAAGGGTCACGTGTCGGAGCCTTTAGGCAAGTCCACATACTCAACCATCATATAGTCTTCTATGACTGCTAACACTCACCTCGTACCCATGAGCAAAACGTTTCAACCGGACACATAGAAAGATAGGGGCTTATAGTTTTTCCTCCCAACATATTTACCTCAAGGGTGATGTCAACAATAATAACTCATGCTATCTATATTCAACTGGACATACGTGCCTAGATCTTTCCTCACCACACGATGTTTGCCATAGGATAAAAATAAAAATGAATAGAAGGAAAACTTTGACTCTTTGCATGAAAGTGAATCATAAAAGTAAAAGATAGGCCCTTCGCAGAGGGAAGCAGAGGTTGCCATGCGCTTATTTGTTTGTATGCTCAATCCCTTAGTGCAAAAGAAGGTCACGTTGTATTGCCCCTTAAGATGACAACCTTTATTATGCAGTATGTCGCTTTTATTCTTTTCATCCAAGTACGTACAACGCTCAATTTTCTTTTACACTAAAAGATCTCACACATTTAGAAGCAATTTTTATTGCCTTTTTGCACCGATGACAACTTACTTGAGGGATCTTGCTCAATCCCTAGGTAGGTCTGGTGGACACTTGAAAAAGATTTGGGTTTAAGGGTTTTTGGATGCACAAGTAGTATCTCTACTTAGTGCGGAATTTTTGGCTAGCAAAGATAGGGGCAAGCATCACATGTTAAAGGATCTATGACAGTATGACTTCTATGTGAATATAAACAAACATAAACCATTAAGTTGTCTTCCTTGTCCAATGTCAACAATTTTGGCATATAATACTTTGATGAGGGCTTGCAATCACAAAAGATTTCTAGGATAGTATATTTATATGTGAATCTTCTCTTCCCTTATTAATTCTTTCATGAGTTGCACAATTGACTAATGCTATGTTTTTCAATCTCTAATAAAATTTTCTACTTATACTTTTCCTTATGTGGTGCTATCACCTACCATAGGATTAGTATATGATCTTATTGATTTATTTATTTCCTTTTAGTTATTTCCTTTATCTTTTTATTTCTTGTTTCTTTTCTTTATTTGCAACATGAAAGTAAAGAAAGCAAAAACTCATACTAAACTTTATTATATAACTTACACACGATTACAAGGATAGATCACTAAGCAAACTCTCAAATAAGAAAGGATCGAACTAACTTTATTTCATCTAAAGCAAAAAGATCGAACTAAAATAAGTAAAAACAAAAGGATAGTGGGATGATACGATACCGGGGCACCTCCCCCAAGCTTGGCGAAAGCCAAGGGGAGTGCCCATACCCGATACTCAGTTCTCCTTTGGTGGTGAAGAAGATGGTGGTGGTGATGAAGAAGAGATCTTGTCCTCGGGTTTCCATGGCAGTGGTCCACCGTCATAAGAGGAGGAGTGAGTCTCACGGGTCCTGCAACTAGCAGCCAAGCTCATACCTTTAAACCTCGCCTCGTATTCAAAGACTTGGTTTTGAAGTCATAGATCTGGCTTTGGAGGAAATTGATTTGCTCGTTGAGGGTGAAGACGATGTCCTTCATGGGCTTGCCATCCACCTTGAGATCATGGGAGAGGTCCGTGATCATGAGATCATTAGCATGGAGTCCATGCTCCACGATCCCCTTGCACCGGAAGACATCTTGCTCCACAGCTTCGAGCCTAGCCTCCATGGTTCCCGTCCCCTTGGGACAGGGCACATCATGAAGGTGAAGCACTCCCTCATGCATCTCAATGACCTGAGGGTGCTGCACCACCTCCCGCAGATATGGGTTGATGACGTTCTTGAAGAACTTGTCCTTGGAGGAGCTTAAAGCAGCCATGGTAGATGGGATCTGACAGAAAACACCAAGGAAAATAGAACAGAGGATTTCTTCGTGATATGGTGATTAACAGGTTTGGGAAGTATATATAGATTTTTTTAATCTTGGAGAACAAGCATACAGAAGAAAAACGGAGTACGGAAGGTGTCCCAGGTGGTCACGACCCACCTGGGCGCGCCAAGGGACGCTTCCTGGAAGTTTCTTTATTTCCAAAATTCTTAAATATTCCAAAACTGATAAAAAAATATTTTGGCAGATTTTTCGGAGTCCATTTACTTACCTTACCACGTACCTCCTTATTTTCACGATTCAGGAGTGTTCCGGAAGGACTCTTTTATGTGTTCCTCCGGTGTCAAAGTTTGGATAATATTACTTTCAACATTAATGGGCGTACCTAAGATATAATGTTTTATTCGTTGCCCATTGACAACCTTCGGGTTAGTACCTGATACGTCTCCGTCGTATCTATAATTTTTTATTGTTCCATGCCAATATTCTAAACTTTATACTTTTGGCAACTTTTTATACTATTTCTGGGACTAACATATTAATCCAGTGCCCAGTGCCAGTTCCTGTTTGTTGCATGTTTTTTTGTTTCGCAGAAAATCCATATCAAACGGAGTCCAAACGGGATAAAACTGACGGAGATTTTTTTTGGAATATATGTAATTTTTGGGAAGAAGAATCAACGCGAGACGATGCCCGAGGGGCCATGAGGCAGGGGGCGCGCCCTGCGCCCTCGTGACCACCCCGTAAGGCGGTTGGTGCCCTTCTTTCACCGCAAGAAAGCCAATATCCGGATAGAAATCGTGTTCAAATTTCAGCCCAATCGGAGTTACGGATCTCCGGGAATATAAGAGAATCAGGGAGCGCAGAAACAGAGAGAGACGGAGATACAGATCCAATCTCGGAGGGGCTCTCGCCCCTCCCACGCCATGGAGACCAAGGACCAGAGGGAGAACCCTTCTCCCACCTAGGGAGAAGGCCAAGGAAGAAGGAGAAGGAGGGGGGCTCTCTCCCCCTCGCTTCCGGTGGCGTCGGAACACCGCTCGGGCCATCATCGTCACCGCGATATACACCAACACCTCCGTCATCTTCACCAACATCTTCATCACCTTCCCCCATCTATCTACAGCGGTCCACTCTCCCGCAACCCGCTGTACCCTCTACTTGAGCATGGTGCTTTATGCTTCATATTATTATCCAATGATGTGTTGCCATCCTATGATGTCTGAGTAGATTTTTGTTGTCCTATCGATAATTGGTGAATTGCTATGATTGGTTTAATTTGCTTGTGGTTATGTTGCTGTCCTTTGGTGCCCATCATATGAGTGCGTGCATGGATCACACCATAGGGTTAGTTGTATGTTGATAGGACTATGTATTGGAGGGTAAGAGTGACAGAAGCTTCAACCTAGCATAGAAATTGATGCATACGGGATTGAAGGGGGGCCAATATATCTTAATGCTATGGTTGGGTTTTACCTTAATGAACGTTAGTAGTTGCGGATGCTTGCTAATAGTTCCAATCATAAGTGCATAGAATTCCAAGTCGGGGATGACATGCTAGCAGTTGCCTCTCCCACATAAAACTTGCTATCGGTCTAGTAAAGTAGTCAATTGCTTAGGGACAATTTCACAACTCCTACCACCACTTTTCCACACTCCCTATACTAACTTTATTGTGTCTTTATCTAAACAGCCCCTAGTTTTTATTTACGTGCTCTTTATATTCTTGCAAACCTATCCAACAACACCTACAAAGTACTTCTAGTTTTATACTTGTTCTAGGTAAAGCGAACGTCAAGCGTGCGTAGAGTTGTATCGGTGGTCGATAAAACTTGAGGGGATATTTGTTCTACCTTTAGCTCCTCATTGGGTTTGACACTCTTACTTATCGAAAGAGGCTACAGTTGATCCCCTATACTTGTGGGTTATCAAGACCTCTTTCGGGCGCCGTTGGGGGGAGCAATAGCGTGGGTGAATATTCTCGTGTGTGCTTGTTTGCTTTATCACTAAGTAGATTTTATTTGTTGTTCTAAGTTGTTCTCTATCTTTAGTTATGGATATGGAACACGAAATACCAAAAAAAAAGGTTTACTTGCTACTCATGGAGATGGGGAACCTCCTAAAACCCTCGATGCTCATTATGTGAAAGATATTATGCAGCCATCTTTTTGAATTCTCCCAACTACACTATGTCGGTGAGAACGACACCTATGGGGTCACTGGGATCCCTTCTACGGTTGGCGGGCGCGAGATCGTGAGAAGAGCAGGTTTAGGAGCTAGCACAAGGATCGTTTACCCAGGTTCGGGCCGCGAGCATGCGTAAAACCCTAGTCCTGCTTTGGTGGATGTATTGAGTGTTCTTGTGCTCTCGAACTAGCTACGGTTGCCGTGCAGTTCAAAAGAGCCGAATCCCCCTCCAGTATGCCTTGGGCCTCCTTTTATAGGCAAAAGGGGTTGCCACAGTGGCACACAGGAGGTGAAAAGGCGTACAACGCGCGAGCTTATCGCTCGGCATTACGGGACAAAGCTCATTCAATGCACTACTTAGGTGTCCATTAGCTTTATGGGGGATGGGAACGAGGCCCGTCCCGCCCGTCGCTGTTCCGCCTCGCTTCGACACGCGCCTAGGCCAGCGATGCATGCGGTGCCATGTAGGCAGGCAGGCTGCTGAGGTGGCGTGGTGGTGGGGCCTTCACGAAGATCTGCATGCCACCACGCAGGTGCTTGCCAAGTTGGCCTGGAAGCCGCGTGTTGCCACGCAGGTGCCTGCCCAGCTGGTTGGGCTGGCAGCTGCATGCGAATGGCGGTGGAGTCTTGGTCGACGCGGGCCTGGCTGTGGCCCCGCTGATGCCCTCGGCAAGGGTCTTGCCGGGGGCCTGGCAAGGGTCTTGCCATGGCATTGCAGTCGTCCCCGGCAAGACGCTTGTCGAGGGTCTTGTGGATTTCCTCGGCTAGAATCCTGCCGAGGGTCGCCGTGTTCTGGTCCTCATCTTATCTCGTGTACTTATGATCTTGACAAAGATCTGCATGCCACCACGGAGGCGCCTCCCGAGCCCTGGCCCCAATGTAGTTTGTTGACAGCGTTTGGAACCCTTGGGCTCAAGGGTGGCTCGCTCTGCTGGTGTTGGGCAAGCTGCCCCGGAAAGGGGCCTGCCCGGGGAGCATACCTCGCTCCTTCGCTTGTCTTGTGTTTCTGGTCTTGGCGTTGTCTTGTTTGTCTTGTGCTTCGGCTTCCCTCCTCTGTTTTGCTAAGTGTGGCCGTGGCGCGCGGCTCTGACTGCCCGTGCACAAGTAAAGGGGTCAAAAGGAGAGCCCCTACTTTTGTACACCGACAGGAGCCCCCGGGCCTGGGCCATACATAAGTGCGATGCGTTGTTGGGCCAGGCCCAGAACGATGCGCGGGCAGGTGGGCGGATTTTACCGTAGTAATTCTTTGTCCGCTGCGCTTCCCCACGACCCACGTTGAACGCACGACGTGGAGGGTCGTGCGTGACGTGGGGGTCATGCGTGGGGTGGTTCCCGCACGCATGCATCACATCGTGGTTAATGGGAAAAGAGGCGGCCCGCGCCTTCCCCTAAAAAGGAATAACTGCACGCGCGCTGCTCATTTACCCTCCGTGCTTTCCCCAATCTCGGAACCGCCGTCGCCGCCGCCGCGCTTTCTCCATCCTCCATTCCCCGCTTCCCGCAGCTACCATGGCACCCGAGACTAGCAGAGGCAAGGGAGTGGCCAAGGACGCCGGAGAGCGAGCTGGCGGTGCGGCGGACGCAGCACGCCTACTTCCCGTCGATGGTCGACGCAGTCGAACTCCGGAACTACTTCAAGCACCTGTGGGGGTGCAATACGGGAAGCGAGACGACGGGGCATCCGGCCACGCGCGTCGTCCCCGCCGCCTTCGCTGAAGCCGGCCCGAATCGGTACCCGTTCTTCGTCGACTACTTTTCCTGCGGGCTCTGTCCCCCATTTTCCGATTTCTTCAGCGACATCATGCACACCTATGGCTTCCGTCTTTTGGATTTTACTCCAAATGTCGTGGCGTGCATGGCTCTTTTTGCACACCTCTGCGAGGGTTTTGCCGGGGTGCATCCCAACACGGCGCTCTTCCGCCATTACTTCTTCCCTCGCATCCAGAAGGGGGCGCCATTTCCGGTTGTGTCGCCTGGATTCCAAGGACCCAGGAGAAAGGGACATATCCGGACGGGGCCCAGAAGGATAGGTGGGAAGAGTGGCGGGGCCGGTGGTGCTGGATTGAAGAGAAGGATCCGCCGTACTTTTGCCGGGTCCACCACGCACCGCCGGTTCGCAAGAGCGACTGGAGTGATGTCGACGTCAACGACAAGAAGCTCACGGTCGCCACCACCAGGATTCTTCGTCTCACCGAGGCCTGGCTCACCCTTGAGATGATCGGGGCGGATTTCATCCGCCGCCGAATCGCTCCGCTGCACAACAAGGGGAGGCCAGCCTGGCTCTACACGAACGCCGCTGACATCATGAGGCTCCGCCCCGGCCTGGACCACAACCTCACGGTGATGGAGCACGCCCACTTCTGCCAGCGGCTCTTCCAGCTTGAAGTGAACCGCGACGGCGAGGTCGAGCGGTCCGGCAAGGCCGCGAGGGCCGCCGCGAAGGCCGGCAAGCCCGCCAGGGGGCCCTTGTTCAAGTTGCCGGCAGGGGTGGTTCCGCTGAGCAACAGCTCGCGTCGAAATGACATCATCGCCATGATGCCGGAGTTTAACGCGCACGGCCTCGTCCCAAGCTGGGCCGAGCCGCGAGAGGATCAGGTGCAGGAGTTTTTCGACACCCTGGAGGAGAAGTACGTCAGCGCCGAGCCACGGCTCGTCCAGGACACCACCCAGGCAGAGCTGGACTACATCGCCGCCAGGGCGGCGGAGGCGGAGCTCGCCAGGGAGGCCGGGAGCGCCGGCGGCATGGAGGACAAGGCCGCGGCGGAAGCGGAGGAAAAGGAGCTCACCCAGTGGGCGGAGTCCGCTGGGGAGGCCAGCAGCGCCGGCACCGGGGGCCCCTCTCATCGAAGATGTGGGCGACGAGTCGTCGGAGGAGGAGGCTGTCGACCCTCCGGTTACGGGGAGAGGGCGAGTCCTGTGACGGGCCACCTCTGGCGAGCCGGTCCGGCCCGGCAGGGCCGTACAACTGCGGCAAGCCCTGGAGGTGTCCGGGCGCCAGACAAGGGCCGTGGTGGCAAAGAAGTTGGTGAAGGCCGCGGCGGCGAGGAAGGAAGCAACTGCCTCTTCTTCGTCCAAACGCCCTCGGACTCCATCAGCCTCTCCTCCCCCGACAGATGATGACGCGGGGGTCATCTTCGACTTCGGATCCCTCAGCCCAAGGAGGAAGAGGAAAGCAGCAGAGGAGGAGGTGGAGGACGAGTAAGTATCTTATTCCTTTCTGTCATCTCCGTCCCCTCAGACCGTGCCACTTATCTTGACTTGTTTTCATCTTTGCAGGGATGCGGAGACGCTGGCCCAGAGGGTGAAGAGGGCCAAGGCCTCGGCGGGCGGCCAGCCCCCGGCAGGCGCTGCTAGCACACCGCTGGTGGTGCTGAGCAGTCCAGACAGCAGCCCCCGGCACAGCCCCCAGCGTAAGTTCATCACCCGCCCCTCGTCAACGTGTGTTAGGGGCACGATCCCTTGGTGCTAACCTTGCCGTCATTGCAGGAGGGGGACAGCTGCGGGAGGAGCCACAGAGGGATACCCCCAACACGCCGCCCCCATCGACCACGCCGCCCCGAGGGGCATCCCTGGCAAGGGCGCCAAGCACCGAGCCTATGCACACGGAGGAGGAGGAGGCAAACTCGGGCGCGGGTGGCTTTGCCTTGGCGCCAAGCGTTGGCGGGAAGGGGACCTCTGCTTCCCAGCCTGGCACGGGTAAATCACTTGCCTTCCGTCCCTGTTCTTTCTGAATCTTGATCTTGGCCTCTGATACGTCTTCAACGTATCTATAATTTATGAAGTATTCATGCTATTATATTAACCATCTTGGATGTTTAATGGGCTTTACTATGCACTTTTATATTATTTTTGAAACTAACCTATTGACCCAAAGCCCAGTGCCAGTTTCCGTTTTTTCCCTTGTTTCAGTGTTTCACGGAAAAAGGAATATCAAACAGAGTCCAATCGGAATGAAACCTTCGGGAGAGTTATTTTTGGAACGGAAGCAATCCAGGGGACTTGGAGTGCGCGTAAGGGAAGCAACGAGGAAGGCACGAGGCAGGGGGCGCGCCCACCCCCCCTGGGCGCGCCCTCCAACCTCGTGGGCCCCTCATGGCTCCCCTGACCAACTTCTTTAGCCTATATATATATCAATATACCCTAAAACCATCGGGGAACATAATAGATCGGGAGTTCCGCCACCGCAAGCCTCTGTAGCCACCAAAAACCAATCGGGACCCTGTTCCGGCACCCAGCCGGAGGGGGGATCCCTCACCGGTGGCCATCTTCATCATCCCGGCGCTCTCCATGACGAGGAGGGAGTAGTTCACCCTCGGGGCTGAGGGTATGTACCAGTAGCTATGTGTTTGATCTCTCTCTCTCTCACGTGTTCTTGATTCGGCACGATCTTGATGTATCGCGAGCTTTGCTATTATAGTTGGATCTTATGATGTTTCTCCCCCTCTACTCTCTTGTAATGGATTGAGTTTTTCCTTTGAAGTTATCTTATCAGATTGAGTCTTTAAGGATTTGAGAACACTTGATGTATGTCTTGTCGTGCTTATCTGTGGTGACAATGGGATATCACGTGATCCACTTGATGTATGTTTTGGTGATCAACTTGCGGGTTCCGCCCATGAACCTATGCATAGGGGTTGGCACACGTTTTCGTCTTGACTCTCCGGTAGAAACTTTGGGGCACTCTTTGAAGTACTTTGTGTTGGTTTGAATAGATGAATCTGAGATTGTGTGATGCATATCGTATAATCATACCCACAGATACTTGAGGTGACATTGGAGTATCTAGGTGACATTAGGGTTTTGATTGATTTGTGTCTTAAGGTGTTATTCTAGTACGAACTCTATGATAGATCATCCGAAAGAATAACTTTGAGGTGGTTTCGTACCCTACAATAATCTCTTCGTTTGTTCTCCGCTATTAGTGACTTTGGAGTGACTCTTTGTTGCATGTTGAGGGATAGTTATATGATCCAGTTATGTTATTATTGTTGAGAGAACTTGCACTAGTGAAAGTATGAACCCTAGGCCTTGTTTCCTAGCATTGCAATACCGTTTACGCTCACTTTTATCGCTTGCTACCTTGCTGTTTTTATATTTTCATATTACAAAAACCTATATCTACCATCCATATTGCACTTGTATCACCATCTCTTCGCCGAACTAGTGCACCTATACAATTTACCATTGTATTGGGTGTGTTGGGGACACAAGAGACTCTTTGTTATTTGGTTGCAGGGTTGCTTGAGAGAGACCATCTTCATCCTACGCCTCCCACGGATTGATAAACCTTAGGTCATCCACTTGAGGGAAATTTGCTACTGTCCTACAAACCTCTGCACTTGGAGGCCCAATAACATCTACAAGGAGAAGGTTGAGTAGTAGACATCAAGCTCTTTTCTGGCGCCGTTGCCGGGGAGGTGAGTGCTTGAAGGTATATCTTTAGATCTTGCAATCGAATCTTTTAGTTTCTTGTTTTATCACTAGTTTAGTTTATAAAAGAAAACTACAAAAAAATGGAGTTAAGGGTGCCTCATATTCTTCATCTTTTTAATGTCTTCCGTGAAAATAAGGATTCCGATAATTGTGCTGAATTGCTAGAGGAAGAATGCATTAAAATGTTTGGCACTAAATCTTTGAATGATGAGCATGATTGCAATGTTGTTAGTATGAATTCTTTGAATACCCATGATGCTAATGATATGCAAAGCCACAAGCTTGGGGATGCTATGTTTGATGAAGATGATATGTTTAGTCCCCCAAGTTTTGCTGAGCAAATTTATTATGATGAAAGCATGCCTCCTATTTATGATGATTATTGTGATGAAACTTATGCTATAAAGAGTAGTGATGATTATATTTATAAAACTTGTCATGATTATGATTACCATTTTTCTGAACATTACTCATTTAATGTGGAAACAATTTATAGTATTCAAGTCTCTTATGATACTCCCACTATTCCGAATGAGAAGAATTTTGCTTATGTGGAGAGTAGTAAAATTTCTATGCAAGTAGATCATGAAAAGAATGCTTTAGGTGCTGGTTATATTGTTGAATTCATTCATGATGCTACTGAAAATTATTATGAGAGAGGAACATATGCTTGTAGAAATTGCAATAATATCAAGTTTCCTCTCTATGTGCTTAAGGTTTTGAAGTTATGCTTGTTTTGCCTTCCTATGCTAGTTGATTATTGTTCCCATAAGTTGTTTGCTCACAAAATCCCTATGCATAGGAAGTGGGTTAGACTTAAATGTGCTAGTCATATTCTTCATGATGCTCTCTTTATGTTTCAATTCCTATCTTTTATGTGAGCATCATTGAAATCATCATGCCTATCTAAGGGCGTTAAACGATAGCGCTTGTTGGGAGGCAACCCAACTTTATTTTGTTCCTTGCTTTTTGGTTCTGTTTAGTAATAAATAATCCATCTAGCTTCTGTTTAGATGTGGTTTTGTGTTTTAATTAGTGTTTGTGCCAAGTTAAACCTATAGGATCTTCTTGGATGATAGTTATTTGATCTTGCTGAAAATTCCAGAAACTTTCTGTTCACGAAAACAATCGTTTAAAGTCACCAGAACGTGATAAAATACTGATTCCGATTGCAGTAGATCAATAATCAAATTATCTAGGCCGTCCTATTTTGGTAGAATTTTTTGAGTTCCAGAAGTTTGTGTTAGTTACAGATTATTATAGACTGTTCTGTTTTTGACAGATTCTGTTTTTCATGTGTTGTTTGCTTATTTTGATGAATCTATGGCTAGTAAAATAGTTTATAAACCATAGAGAAGTTGGAATAAAGTAGGTTTTACACCAATATAAATAAAGAATGAGTTCATTACAGTACCTTGAAGTGGTGTTTTGTTTTCTTTCGCTAACGGTGGTTACGAGTTTTCTGTTAAGTTTTGTGTTGTGAAGTTTTCAAGTTTTGGGTAAAGATTCGATGGGCTATAGAAGAAGGAGTGGAAAGAGCCTAAGCTTGGGGATGCCCAAGGCACCCCAAGGTAATATTCAAGGATAACCAAGAGCCTAAGCTTGGGGATGCCCCGGATGGCATCCCCTCTTTCGTCTTCGTTCATCGGTAACTTTACTTGGAGCTATATTTTTATTCACCGCATGATATGTGTTTTGCTTGGAGCGTCGTTTTATTTTCTTTAGCTTTGCTTGCTGTATGAATAAAATATCAAGATTTGAAATTATTGAATGGGAGAGAGTCTTCACATAGCTACATAATTATTTAACTACTCATTGATCTTCACTTATATCTTTTTGGAGTAGTTTGTCATTTACTCGTGTGCTTCACTTATATCCTATGAGTAAATGGTTGAATGATTTGAATATCATAAATCTAAAATTATATATGTTTCATATCCTTATCCCATGGGGAGTAATGACTTCACATATAAGAAGTAGAGGTGGTAAATTTATTGAAGGTTAGCAAACATTGTATTGGTCACTTGAACAATTCATGAAAGAATATTGAAGGAAGAGAGATTTCACATATAAATATACTATCTTGGACATCTTTTGTAATTGTGAGAACTCATTAAAATATGACATGCTAAAAGGTTGATGTTGGACAAGGAAGACAATGTAATGGGTTTTCTTATATCTGAAATAAAGTATATTGTCATGGATCGCCCAACACGTTGAGCTTGCCTTTCCCCCTCATGCTAGCCAAATTCTTTGCACCAAGTAGAGATACTACTTGTGCTTCCAAACATCCCTCAAACCAGTATTGCCATGAGAGTCCACCATACCTACCTATGGATTGAGTAAGATCCTTCAAGTAAGTTGTCATCGGTGCATGCAATAAAAATTGCTCTCTAAATATGTATGATGTTTTAGTGTGGAGAAAATAAGCTTTATACGATCATTGTGATATGGAAGAAATAAAAGCGACGGACTGCATAATAAAGGTCCCTATCACAAGTGGCAATATAAAGTGACGTTCCCTCGCATTAAGATTTTGTGCATCCAACTATAAAAGTGCATGGCAACCTCTGCTTCCCTCTGCGAAGGGCCTATCTTTTATTATTGTCTTTTACCTTATGCAAGAGTCATGGTGATCTTCACCTTTCCTTTTTACATTTTATCCTTTGGCAAGCACCTTGTGTTGGAAAGATTCTGATATATATATCCAATTGGATGTAAGGCATCATGAACTATTATTGTTGACATTACCCTTGAGGTAAAAGGTTGGGTGGCGAATCTATAAGCCCCTATCTTTCTCTGTGTCTGATTAAAACTTTGGACCCATAAATATCGCATGAGTGTTAGCAATTGTGAAAGACTATATGATAGTTGAGTATGTGGGGTTTGCTAAATTAAAGCTCTGACATAGACTCTTCCTGAAAATAAGATGAATTGTAATTGTTTGATGACTAATAACACGGTTTGTTAGTTTTCAAGAAAGTTTATGATCTATACTTTAACATGTGAATAGTTTGTTACTTGATCATGAAAAGTTTTATGAGTTGAGCTACAGTTATGATAAATAATGATGCTAGAAAAGGTGATTGAAATTATTATTGATCAAACTTGTGCACCTGCTAGCATTCACACTTCATAAATTCTTTCTTTTATCATTTACCTACTCGAGGACGAGCAGGAATTAAGCTTGGGGATGCTGATACGTCTTCAACGTATCTATAATTTATGAAGTATTCATGCTATTATATTATCCATCTTGGATGTTTAATGGGCTTTACTACGCACTTTTATATTATTTTGGGGACTAACCTATTGACCCAGAGCCCAGTGCCAGTTTCTGTTTTTTCCCTTGTTTCAGTGTTTCGCGGAAAAGGAATCAAATGGAGTCCAAACGGAATGAAACCTTCGGGAGAGTTATTTTTGGAACGGAAGCAATCTAGGGGACTTGGAGTGCACGTAAGGGAAGCAACGAGGAAGGCACGAGGCAGGGGGCGCGCCCACCCCCTGGGCGCGCCCTCCACCCTCATGGGCCCCTCGTGGCTCCCCTGACCGACTTCTTTCGCCTATATATATCAATATACCCTAAAACCATCGGGGAACATAATAGATCGGGAGTTCCGCCGCCGCAAGCCTTTGTAGCCACCAAAACCAATCGGGACCCTGTTCCGGCACCCTGCCGGAGGGGGGATCCCTCACCGGTGGCCATCTTCATCATCCTGGTGCTCTACATGACGAGGAGGGGAGTAGTTCACCATCGGGGCTGAGGGTATGTACCAGTAGCTATGTGTTTCATATCTCTCTCTCGTGTTCTTGATTCGGCACGATCTTGATGTATCGCGAGCTTTGCTATTATAGTTGGATCTTATGATGTTTCTCCCCCTCTACTCTCTTGTAATGGATTGAGTTTTCCCTTTGAAGTTATCTTATCGGATTGAGTCTTTAAGGATTTGAGAACACTTGATGTATGTCTTGTCGTGCTTATCTGTGGTGACAATGGGATATCACGTGATCCACTTGATGTATGTTTTGGTGATCAACTTGCGGGTTCCGCCCATGAACCTATGCATAGGGGTTGGCACACGTTTTCGTCTTGACTCTCCGGTAGAAACTTTGGGGCACTCTTTGAAGTAATTTGTGTTGGTTTGAATAGATCAATCTGAGATTGTGTGAAGCATATCGTATAATCATACCCACGGATACTTGAGGTGACATTGGAGTATCTAGGTGACATTAGGGCTTTGATTGATTTGTGTCTTAAGGTGTTATTCTAGTACGAACTCTATGATAGATCGATCCGAAAGAATAACTTTGAGGTGTATTCGTACCCTACAATAATCTCTTCGTTTGTTCTCCGCTATTAGTGACTTTGGAGTGACTCTTTGTTGCATGTTGAGGGATAGTTATATGATCCAGTTATGTTATTATTGTTGAGAGAACTTGCACTAGTGAAAGTATGAACCCTAGGCCTTGTTTCCTAGCATTGCAATACCGTTTACGCTCACTTTTATCGCTTGCTACCTTGCTGTTTTGATATTTTCAAATTACAAAAACCTATATCTACCATCCATATTGCACTTGTATCACCATCTCTTCGCCGAACTAGTGCACCTATACAATTTACCATTGTATTGGGTGTGTTGGGGACACAAGAGACTCTTTGTTATTTGGTTGCAGGGTTGCTTGAGAGAGACCATCTTCATCCTACGCCTCCCACGGATTGATAAACCTTAGGTCATCCACTTCAGGGAAATTTGCTATTGTCCTACAAACCACTGCACTTGGAGGCACAATAACGTCTACAAGGAGAAGGTTGCGTAGTAGACATTAGCCTTGCCTCATCCCCTTCTCGGTATCTAGATTTCCCCTCGGTGGACCCAGAGGACATCGACACCGTCATCGAGGATGTCGCCAAGGATGTCGCGGCGGAGGCCGAGAAGATTGCTGCCGAGGAGACCGCCAAGGGCATTGCGGAGGACACCGCCAAGGGGCCCACCGGGGAGTCCGGCAAGGCCACTACCGAGGAGGCCGGCAAGTCCGCTGCCGGGGAGGAGGTCGTTGATGACCAGCCTTCCTCCTCCGCTGCCTCTGGCTCCGGCAGGTATCTGAAGGTGAGTGACGACCTTTTCGTCCACCTTCCAGGGACGTTGAGCTCCAGGGCGCCCATCGAGGGAGAGGTATTCGACAAGGAGGTGCTCGCCGCCGCCGGGCTCGAGGTTGTTGACGAGCCGAGCGTCGGTGGCGACAGTTCCCAGGAGGAGCGGCTTCTCCAGGCCATGGGCACCAACTTTCAGAAGCTTCAGGCGCTCCACCGCGCCCGCCTGGACAAGGCCAAGTCCAGGATGGCAACGGTGGACAAGGCGGAGGCGGACCTCAAGGGACGTGTCGCCGAGACGCAAACTTGGTTCCGCCAAGCTTGTGAGGAGGTGAAGGCCGCCCAGGGCAAGCTGGCCAAGTGTGATGTGCAGCTCGCCATGAAGCAGGCCGACATCAAGAAGGCCCAGGAGACGGTGAAGAACCTGGCCGCCGCAGCCGAGGCCACTCGAGCCCAGCACCAGGCCACGCTGAACTCCCAGGAGGAGGACCTTGCCGCTCGCGAGGAGAAGCTTGCCGCAACGCTCCGCGGCAAGGATGAGGAGGTGGAGAAGCTCATCGTGCAGCGGACCCGGGAGCTAGAGCAGAGGCACAGGGAGGCACTCAATGCCCAGGCTCTGGTTCACGCCGACAAGGTGAAGGAGCTGGAGGTGGAGCGGGACGAGCTGAAAGACCAGACCTAGAAGCTGGCCAAGGAGAAGAACACGCTCAACGGTGCCCTGGTGGAGGCACAGGGCACAGTCCTTGGCAAGGCTGAGCAGCTCTTCAAGGCCAAGACTCCATCAAGGATCTGAAGCTGAAGCTGGAGGGTCTTGAGAAGACGCTCTCGGAGGCCAAGGCCCGGGAAGGGACCCTGGCCAAGAATCTGGAGGCCGAGAAGCAGCTGCGGGAGAACGAAGCCGCCAACCACGGGGATTTTGTGGAAGGCGAGGATCGCTGGGTCGGCCGCCTCGAGAACGTCGCCGGCTGGATCACCATGCAGCTGGCTACCATGGGGATGCCAAATGTGAGGTATACCCCGGAGCGCAACGTGAGCCCCAACGCCAAGTTGACCGTCTTCTTCGAGGGCGTCCTCGGGGCCCTGGAGCAGCTTCACTCCAACCGGGCGGCCTCCCTAGCCGATGAGTCCCGGAGGCTTTGCCGGGGTGCCATGACCAAGGTCCTTGCCAAGGTGGCGCACTGGAATCCTGACCTCGACTTCGAAGCCGCGCTGGAGAGCTTGCCGGAGGATCCGGACATCGCGGCGCTCAAGGAGCGTATCAAGCCCATCATCAGCCGCATCGACGGAATCCAGAGGGTGGAGGGCCAGCGCCGGGATTAGGCACCCCGTTTCTCATTGCAGCTGCAGGTTCATGACCAAGACAATTTCTACCTTTAGTTAGAACCGCGGCAACAATGTATGTAATATAACTCTGCAGTACTTTTGATACAATGCATGTTATTTTCCTGTTCGATTTTCCTTTGTACGTCCACCCTACGTTCACCGGGTAGGCTTGCCGGCGCGTAAACCCAGGGCGACGTCTTCAGGATGGATCCCCAATGGCCTGTTGGGTCTGCTTGCTGCCGGACGAACCACCTTACCGCCCTTAACGCGGCCGCTCGAACTGTCGAGCTTGACTCGAGTCAAAATCGAGAGTGTTGCCATTTGCGGAAGGCTACCTTGCCACTCTCAACGTGGCCGCTTGAGCTGTTGAGCAGACTCGAAACAGAACAAGGGCATTGCCAATTGCGGGAGGGCCCCTTTGCGTGCAGGTTTTCCATACAAAGAATGAGATCTCTGAAGGGAATAACTTTATATAAAAAGGAAATATTTAAAGTTCGGCATGACTTAGCTTTCCTGTCGCCGCATTGGCGCCCTTCGCGCTTGCAGGTGGCGCCGTTCTCTTGGCCGTCTTCTCCTTTAGAAACCATGGCCACGAGGAACTGCTAAACTGGCTGCTAAACTAGATTCTCACCACTGCGCCCCCTACCTGGCGCGCCAAAGATGTCGGTGAGAACGACACCTATGGGGTCATTGGGATCCCTTCTACGGTCGGCGAGCGCGAGGTCGTGAGAAGAGCAGGTTTAGGAGCTAGCACAAGGATCATTTACCCAGGTTCGGGCCGTGAGGATGCGTAAAACCCTAGTCCTGCTTTGGTGGATGTATTGAGTGTTCTTGAGCTCTCGAACTAGCTACGGTCGCCGTGCAGTTCAAAAGAGCCGAATCCCCCTCCAGTATGCCTTGGGCCTCCTTTTATAGGCAAAAGGGGTTGCCACAGTGGCACACAGGAGGTGGAAAGGCATACAGTGTGCGAGCTTATCGCTCGGCATTACGGGACAAAGCTCATTCAATGCGCTACTTAGGTGTCCATTAACTTTATCGGGGACAGGAACGAGGCCCATCCCGTCCGTCACCGTTCCACCTCGCTTCGACACGCGCCCAGGCCAGCGATGCGTGCGGTGCCATGTAGGCAGGCAGGCTACTGAGGTGGCGCGGTGGTGGAGCCTTCACGAAGATATGCATGCCACCACGCAGGTGCTTGCTGAGTTGGCCTGGAAGCCGCGTTTTGCCACGCAGGTGCCTGCCCAGCTGGTTGGGCTGGCAGCTGCATGCGAATGGCTGTGGAGTCTTGGTCGACGCGGGCCTGGCTGTGGCCCCATTGATGCCCTCGGCAAGGGTCTTGCCGGGGGCCCGACAAGGGTCTTGCCGTGGCGTTGCAGTCGTCCCCGGCAAGACGCTTGCCGGGGGTCTTGTGGATTTCCTCGGCTAGGATCCCCCCGAGGGTCGCCGTCTTCTAGTCCTCATCTGATCTCATGTACTTATGATCTTGACAAAGATCTTCATGCCACCACGGAGGCGCCTCCCGAGCCCTGGCCCCAATGTAGTTTGTTGACGGCGTTTGGAACCCTTGGGCTCAAGGGTGGCTCGCTCTGCTGGTGTTGGGCAAGCTGCCCCGGCAAGGCTCTTGCCGAGGCCGCGGAGGCTGCCCCGGCAAGGGGCCTGCCGGAGGAGCCTACCTCACTCCTTCGCTTGTCTTGTGTTTCTGGTCTTGGCGTTGTCTTCTGCTTCGGCTTCTCTCCGGCTTCCCTCCTCTGTTTTGCTAAGTGTGGTCGTGGCGCGCGGCTCTGACTGCCCGTGCACAATTAAAGGGGTCAAAAGGAGAGACCCTACTTTTGTACACCGACACACTATATCAGAGAAGTTTGCCCTTATTAAGGATTATATTGATGGATTGCATTTTACCACTACACATGATGATTTTGATAGATATAATATGCATGTGCTTGCTGCTCCTACTTGCAATTATATGAGAGAGGAACTACATCTCCGCCTCTCCATGTTTCCAATATGATAAAATTGCAAGAAACTATTTATACTATGCATTGGCCTTTACTTGTGTGCATGAATTGTTCTTTTATGACATGCCGATGCATAGGAAGATAGTTAGACTTCGTCATTGCTTGACATATGTTGCTTTGTGCTCACTACTAAATTACAAATCGTTGTTAATTAAAATTGGCTTTGATATACCTTGGGATCCGGGTGGATCCATTACTTGAGCACTATATGCCTAGCTTAATGGCTTTAAAGAAAGCGCTGCCAGGGAGACAACCCGGAAGTTTTGGAGAGTCATTTATTTCTGTTGTGTGCTTTTATAAAGTTTAAAAACAAAAAAATAAAGAGGGGAACCCAAAACTTTTCAAAAAGGAAAGTGAAAGTGAGAGAGACAAGCATTGTTGAAGTGGGGGAGCTCCTTGAACTTTGTTCATGCTCAGGGAAACTTTGTGAATCTTAATTACAGAAATTTTTCAACAAAAATAATTATCCCCTTGTACAATTCCATTGTATTATAAAAATAATGTGCCAAGATTTGCCTTTAGGATGTTTACATTGCTTGTTGGTTTGTGCGGTGCAAAACAGAAACTTTGGCTGTAGTGCACGATTTTACATTTTTTACTAGAACAACAAATGGCTCTGAAACTTCTTGCACCGTATTTCTATACAAATTTTTTATTTTTCCTAATTTTGGTAGAATTTTTGGCGTACAGAAGTATGGTTAATGTTTAGATTACTACAGACTGCCCTGTTTAAGACAGATTATGTTTTTGATGCATAGTTTGCTTGTTTTGATGAAACTATCAATTTATATCAGTGGATTAAGCCATGAAAAAAGTTATATTACAGTAGCTACAATGCGAAAACAAAATATGAATTGGTTTGCAACAGTACTTAGAGTAGTGATTTGCTT
This sequence comes from Triticum aestivum, assembly GCF_018294505.1. Lineage (NCBI taxonomy): Eukaryota > Viridiplantae > Streptophyta > Magnoliopsida > Poales > Poaceae > Triticum > Triticum aestivum. Next base: position 252,895,591 of record NC_057802.1, on the reverse strand, counting down.
TATTATACTAATGGATCTTACCGAGTTTTCTGTTGAGTTTTGTGTGGATGAAGTGTTCGAAGATCGAGGAGGTCTCGATATGAGGAGAAGGAGGAGAGGCCAGAGCTCAAGCTTGGGGATGCCCAAGGCACCCCAAGTAAATATTCAAGGAGACTCAAGCGTCTAAGCTTGGGGATGCCCCGGAAGGCATCCCATCTTTCTTCAACAAGTATCGGTATGTTTTCGGATTCGTTTCGTTCATGCGATATGTGCAAATCTTGGAGCGTCTTTTGCATTTAGTTTTTACTTTTATTTTATGCACCATGCTGGTATGATATAGTCCATGGTTGATTTATAGAATGCTCTTTGCACTTCACTTATATCTTTTGAGTATGGCTTTATAGAATGCTTCATGCGCTTCACTTATATCTTTTGAAGTTTGGATTGCCTGTTTCTCTTCACATAGAAAACCGCCATTTGTAGAATGCTCTTTTGCTTCACTTATATTTGTTAGAGCATGGGAATATCTTTTGTAGAAAGAAATAAACTCTCTTGCTTCACTTATATCTATTTAGAGAGTTGACAGGAATTGGTCATTCACATGGTTAGTCATAAAATCCTACATAAAACTTGTAGATCACTGAATATGATATGTTTGATTCCTTGCAATAGTTTTGCGATATAAAGATGGTGATATTAGAGTCATGCTAGTGGGTAGTTGTGGATTGTAGAAATACTTGTGTTGAAGTTCGTGATTCCCGTAGCATGCACGTATGGTGAACCGTTATGTAACGAAGTTGGAGCATGAGGTATTTATTTATTGTCTTCCTTATGAGTGGCGGTCGGGGACGAGCGATGGTCTTTTCCTACCAATCTATCCCCCTAGGAGCATGCGCGTAGTACTTTGTTTTGATGACTAATAGATTTTTGCAATAAGTATGTGAGTTCTTTATGACTAATGTTGAGTCCATGGATTATACGCACTCTCACCCTTCCATCATTGCTAGCCTCTTCGGTACCGTGCATTGCCCTTTCTCACCTCGAGAGTTGGTGCAAACTTCACCGGTGCATCCAAACCCCGTGATACGATACGCTCTATCACACATAAGCCTCCTTATATCTTCCTCAAAACAGCCACCATACCTACCTATTATGGCATTTCCATAGCCATTCCGAGATATATTGCCATGCAACTTCCATCATCATCATATACATGACTTGAGCATTTATAGTCATATTGCTTTGCATGATCGTAAGATAGCTAGCATGGTGTTTTCATGGCTTGTCCGTTTTTTATGTCATTGCTACGCTAGATCATTGCACATCCCGGTACACCGCCGGAGGCAGTCATATAGAGTCATATTTTGTTCTAGTATCGAGTTGTAATCATTGAGTTGTAAATAAGTAGAAGTGTGATGATCATCATTATTAGCCCAAATAAAATAAAATAAAAGAGAAATGCCAAATAAAAAAAGGGAAGGCTAAATAAAAAAAGGAAAAAAATAAATGAAAAAGAAAAAGAAAAAAAAATAGAAAGGACAATGCTACTATCCTTTTTCCACACTTGTGCTTCAAAGTAGCACCATGATCTTCATGATAGAGAGTCTCTTATTTTGTCACTTTCATATACTAGTGGAAAATTTTCATTATAGAACTTGGCTTGTATATTCCAACAATGGGCTTCCTCAAATGCCCTAGGTCTTCGTGAGCAAGCAAGTTGGATGCACACCCACTTAGTTTCTTTTGTTGAGCTTTCATACATTTATAGCTCTAGTGCATCCGTTGCATGGCAATCCCTACTCCTCGCATTGACATCAATTGATGGGCATCTCCATAGCCCGTTGATTAGCTGCGTCGATGTAAGACTTTCTCCTTTTTGTCTTCTCCACACAACCTCCATCATCATATTCTATTCCACCTATAGTGCTATGTCCATGGCTCACTCTCATGTATTGCGTGAAAGTTGAAAAGGTTTGAGAACGTCAAAAGTATGAAACAATTGCTTGGCTTGTCATCGAGGTTGTGCATGATTTGAATATTTTGTGTGGTGAAGATGGAGCATAGCCAGACTATATGATTTTGTAGGGATAACTTTCTTTGGCCATGTTATTTTGAAAAGGCATGATTGCTTTATTAGTATGCTTGAAGTATTATTGTCTTAATGTCAAATGATAGACTATTGCTTTGAATCACTCGTGTCTTAATATTCATGCCATGATTAGATTACATGATCAAGAATATGCTAGGTAGCATTCCACATCAAAAATTATCTTCTGTATCATTTACCTACTCGAGGACGAGCTAGAATTAAGCTTGGGGATGCTGATACGTCTCTGTCATATCTATAATTTTTTATTGTTCCATGCCAATATTCTACAACTTTTACATACTTTTGGCAACTTTTTATACTATTTTTGGGACTAACATATTGATCCAGTGCCCAGTGCCAATTCCTGTTTGTTGCATGTTTTTTGTTTCGCAGAAAATCCATATCAAACGGAGTCCAAACGGGATAAAAACTAACGGAGATTTTTTTTGGAATATATGTGATTTTTGGGAAGAAGAATCAACGCGAGACGATGCCCGAGGGGGCCACGAGGCAGGGGGCGCGCCCTGGGACCCCGTGGACACCCCGTAAGGCGGTTGGTGCCCTTCTTTCGCCGCAAAAAATACAATATCCGGATATAAATCGTGTTCAAATTTCAGCCCAATCGGAGTTACGGATCTCCGGGAATATAAGAAACGGTGAAAGGCCAAAATCAGGGAGCGCAGAAACAAAGAGAGACAGAGAGACAGATCCAATCTCGGAGGGTCTCTCGCCCCTCCCACGCCATGGAGACCAAGGACCAGAGGGAGAACCCTTCTCCCACCTATGGAGAAGGACAAGGAAGAAGGAGAAGGAGGGGGCTCTCTCCCCCTCGCTTCCGGTGGCGTCGGAACGCCGCTGGGGCCATCATCGTCACCGCGATCTACACCAACACCTCCGTCATCTTCACCAACATCTTCATCACCTTCCCCCATCTATCTATAGAGCTCCACTCTCCCGCAACCCACTGTACCGTCTACTTGAACATGGTGCTTTATGCTTCATATTATTATCCAATGATGTGTTGCCATCCTATGATGTCTGAGTAGATTTTTGTTGTCCTATCGGTAATTGGTGAATTGCTATGATTGGTTTAATTTGCTTGTGGTTATGTTGATGTCCTTTGGTGCCCATCATATGAGCACGCGCGTGGATCACACCATAGGGTTAGTTGTATGTTGATAGGACTATGTATTGGAGGGCAAGAGTGACAGAAGCTTCAACCTAGCATAGAAATTGATGCATACGGGATTGAAGGGGGACCAATATATCTTAATGCTATGGTTGGGTTTTACCTTAATGAACGTTAGTAGTTGCGGATGCTTGCTAATAGTTCCAATCATAAGTGCATAGAATTCCAAGTCAGGGATGACATGCTAGCAGTGGCCTCTCCCACATAAAACTTGCTATCGGTCTAGTGAAGTAGTCAATTGCTTAGGGACAATTTCACAACTCCTACCACCACTTTTCCACACTCGCTATACTAACTTTATTGTGTCTTTATCTAAATAGCCCCTAGTTTTTATTTACGTGCTCTTTATATTCTTGCAAACCTATCCAACAACACCTACAAAGTACTTCTAGTTTTATACTTGTTCTAGGTAAAGCGAACGAAAAGCGTGCGTAGAGTTGTATCGGTGGTCGATAAAACTTGAGGGAATATTTGTTCTACCTTTAGCTCCTCGTTGGGTTCGACACTCTTACTTATCGAAAGAGGCTACAATTTATCCCTTATACTTGTGGGTTATCAGTACCTTCAGGATTATTTATTTTGATGTCTCCAGACCGGTAAACCTCCTCGATGACATATGGGCCTTCCCATTTTGAGAGGAGTTTTCCTGCAAAGAATCTGAAACGAGAGTTGTACAAAAGAACATATTCTCCAACCTTAAACTCACGCTTTTGAAGTCTTTTGTCATGCCATCTTTTAACTTTTTCTTTGAATAATTTTGCATTTTCATAAGCTTGGGTCTCCATTCATCTAATGAGCTAATATCAAATAACCTCTTTTCACCAGCAAGTTTGAAGTCATAGTTGCGTTCTTTAACTGCCCAATATGCTTTATGTTCTAACTCAAGAGGCAAATGACAAGCTTTTCCATAAACCATTTTATAAGGAGACATACCCATAGGATTTTTATATGTTGTTCCATAAGCCCAAAGTGCATCATCTAATTTCTTAGACCAATTCTTCCTGGACCTATTGACAGTCTTTTGCAAAATTAATTTTATTTCTCTATTGCTAAGTTCAACTTGACCACTAGACTGAGGATGATAGGGTGATGCAATTCTATGGTTAACATCATACTTGGCAAGCATTTTACGGAAAGCACCATGAATAAAGTGTGAACCACCATCAGTCATTAAATATCTAGGGACTCCAAACCTTGGGAAAATAACTTTCTTAAGCATTTTAATAGAGGTGTTGTGATCAGCACTACTAGTTCGAATAGCTTCTACCCATTTAGTAACATAATCAACAACAACCAAAATATGTGTATACCCATTAGAGGAAGGAAAAGGTCCCATGTAATCAAATCCCAAACATCAAATGGTTCAACAGCAAGTGAATAATTCATAGGCATTTCTTGACGCTTACCAATATTACCTATCCTTTGACATTCATCACAAGATGAGACAAACTTACGGGCATCCTTGAAGAGAGTAGGCCAATAAAATCCAGGCTGCAATACCTTGTGAGCAGTTCTATCTCCAACATGATGCCCTCCATAAGCTTCGGAGTGACATTTCCGTAGGATTTGTCCCTGTTCATGCTCAGGTACACAACATCTAATAATACCATCTACTCCTTCTTTATAAAGATGTGGGTCATCCCAAAAGTAATGTCTTAAATCATAGAAGAAAATTTTCTTTTGTTGGTAAGTAAAGCTAGGTGGCAAATATTTAGCAACAATGTAATTAGCATAGTCAGCATACCAAGGAGTACTATGAGAAACATTTATTGCAGCTAACTGCTCATCAGGAAAACTATCATCAATAGGTAGTCGGTCATTAAGCCAATTTTCAAGCCTAGACAAATTATCAGCTATTGGGTTCTCAACTCCTTTTCTATCAATGATATGTAAATCAAATTCTTGTAACAAGAGAACCCAACGAATAAGTCTAGGTTTAGCATCTTTCTTTTCCATAAGATATTTAATAGTAGCATGGTCTGTGTGAACAGTTACTTTGGAATCAACAATATAAGGTCTAAATTTATCACAAGCAAACACCACTGCTAAGAATTCTTTTTCAGTAGTAGCATAATTTCTTTCAGCACTGTCTAGAGTTTTACTAGCATAATGAATAACATTCAATTTCTTATCAACTCTTTGTCCTAGAATAGCACCAACAGCATAATCACTAGCATCACACATAATTTCAAAAGGCAAGTTCCAATCAGGTGGTTGAATAATAGGTGGAGAAATTAAGGCTTTCTTGAGTCTTTCAAAGGCTTCTAAACAATCATCAACAAAAACAAAAGGAACATCCTTTTGCAAAAGACTAGTAAGAGGCCTAGAAATTTTAGAAAAGTCTTTGATAAATCTCCTATAGAAACCAGCATGACCTAGGAAACTACGAATACCTTTTACATCTTTAGGACATGGGATTTTCTCAATGGCATCAACCTTATCTTGGTCCACTTCAATACCTCTTTCAGAAATTTTATGACCCAAGACAATGCCTTCATTAACCATAAAGTAGCACTTCTCCCAATTCAAGACAAGATTTGTTTGTTCACATCTCTGCAAAACTCGATCAAGATTGCTTAAACAATCATCAAAATACTTCCCATAAACAGAAAAGTCATCCATGAAAACCTCAACAATCTTTTCACAAAAATCAGAGAATATAGCAGTCATACATCTTTGAAAGGTAGCAGGTGCATTACATAAACCAAAAGGCATACGTCTATAAGCATAGGTTCCAAAAGGACAAGTAAAAGTGGTCTTTTCTTGATCAGGTTGAGAAACAGGTATTTGTGAAAAGCCAGAATATCCATCAAGGAAGCAAAAGTGTGTGTGCTTAGATAATCTTTCAAGCATTTGATCAATAAAAGGCAAAGGGAATGATCTTTCCTAGTTGCTTTGTTTAATTTTCTAAAATCAATTACCATTTTATAGCCTGTAACAATTCTTTGTGGAATAAGTTCATTCTAATCATTAGGAACAACAGTTATACCTCCTTTCTTAGGAACACAATGAATAGGACTTACCCATCTAGTATCAGCTATGGGATAGATTATACCTGCTTCCATGATTTTTAATATTTCCGTTCTTACCACTTCTTTCATCTTCGGATTTAACCGACGTTGGTGGTCAACAACTGGTTTAGCATCAGGTTCCATATTAATTTTGTGCTGATGTAGAGTGGGACTAATGCCCTTTAAATCATCAAGAGTATATCCAATAGCAGCTCGGTGCTTCCTTAGAACTTTCAATAATCTTTCTTCTTCATGTTCTGAAAGGTTAGCATTAATAATAACAGGATATATCTTCTTTTCATCGAGATAGCATATTTCAAAGTGTCTGGCAATTGTTTTAATTCAAACACTGGATCACCTTTAGGTGGAGGTGTACCTCCTAGAGTTTCAATAGGCAAGTTGTGTTTAAGCAGAGGACGTTGTTCAAAGGAAATTTTATCTATTTCATTTCTTTCATGCATATGTAAATCATTTTCATGGTCTAGCAAATATCGTTCTAAAGGATCAGTAGGTGGTACAGCAATAGAAGCAAGACCAATTAATTCATCCTTACTAGGCAATTCTTTTTCATGAAGCTTTCTACTAAACTTGGAAAAATTAAACTCATGAGACTCATCACCAAAACTAACACCGACAGTTTGTTTCTTACAATCTATCTTAGCATTAACGGTGTTCAAGAAAGGTCTACCAAAGATAATGGGACAGAAGTCATCTTGTGGGGAGCCAAGAACAAGGAAATCAGTAGGGTATTTTATTTTCCAACACAAGACTTCAACGTCTCTAACAATCCCAAATGGTGATATGGTGTCTCTATTAGCAAGTTTAATAGTGACATCTATGTCTTCTAACTCTGCAGGTGCTATGTCTTTCATAATTTCTTGATATAAGGTGTACGGAATAGCACTCACACTAGCACCCATATCACATAACCATGATAACATTGATCTCCTATTTTAACTGAGATGACAGGCATGCCAACAACAGGTCTTTGTTTATCCTTTTTATCAGGTTTGGCAATTCTAGCAGCTTCTTCACAGAAGTAAATAACATGCCCATCCATATCTTCTTCCAAGAGATCTTTAACCATAGCAATGCTAGGTTCTACTTTAATTTGTTCATCAGGTTTAGGTGTTCTAATATAGCTTTTGTTAACCACAGTTGAAACTTTAGCATGTTCCTTTATCCTAACAGGAAAAGGTGGTTTCTCAATATAAGCAGAAGGAACAACTGGATCAACATTATAAAGTATAGTTTGTTCTTTCACTGGTAACGGTTCTTTAATTTCTTCTTTAATAGGTGGGTGATATTTAAACCACTTCTCTTTAGGGAGTTCAACATGAGTAGCAAATGATTCACAAAAGGAGGCTACTATCTCAGAGTCAAGTCCATATTTAGTGCTAAACTTTTGAAAAACATCGGTATTCATAAAAGATTTAACACAATCATACTTAAGCTTAATACCTGGCTCTTTACCTTCGTCGAGTTCCCAATCTTCAGAGTTGCGTTTAATTCTTTCGAAAAGATCCCACCGGAATTCAATAGTATTCTTCATAAAAGAACCAACACAAGAAGTATCAAGCATGGTTTGATCATTACGAGAAAGCCGAGCATAAAAATTCTGGATAATAATTTCTCTTGAGAGCTCATGATGGGGGCATGAATATAACATTGACTTAAGCCTCCCCCAAGCTAGAGCGATACTTTCTCCTTCACGAGGCCAAAAAACATATATATAATTCCGATCACGATGAACTAGATGCATAGGATAATTTTTTGGTGGAACTCCAATTTGAAACGATTCCAATTCCAAGATCCAATATCATCGCATAGCCTATACCATGCCAATGCTTTTCCCTTCAAAGATAAAGGGAAAACCTTTTTCATAACTTCATCCCTGGGTAGACCTGCAAGCTTGAACAATCCACAAATTTGTTCTACATATCTCAAGTGCATATCAGGATGTTCGGTTCTGTCTCCTGCATAAGGATTAGCTAGCAGTTGTTCTATCATACCCGAAGGAATTTCATATTCAATATTTTCAGTACGTGCAGTAGGTTGAGGGGTAGCTAATTGTGGTTCCGGCCGAGGTGAAGATACCCCGAACAAACCCCTCAAAGGATTGTTTTCCATAGTATCAAGTGACAGTAAATTTTAGCACACTATATAAATGTTTCCTTACCAAAGGCGCTTCACTCCCCGGCAACAGCGCCAGAAAATAGCCTTGATGACCCACAAGTATAGGGGATCAATTGTAGCTCTTTTCGGTAAGTAAGAGTGTCGAACCCAATGAGGAGCAGAAGGAAATGGCAAGTAGTTTTCAGTAAGGTAATGTCTGCATGTGCTGAAATTGTAAGTAGCGGAGTAGTTTGATAGCAAGATAATTTGTAACGAGCAAGTAACGATAGTAGTAACAAAAGTGCAGCAAGGTAGCCCAATCCTTTTTAGGCAAAGTACAGGCCAAAAGGGTCTCTTATGGTGAACAAAGCGTTCTTGAGGGTACACGGGAATTTCACATAGTCACTTTCATCATGTTGGTTTAATTTGTGTTTGCTACTTTGATAATTTGATATGCGGGTGGACCGGTGCTTAGGTGTTGTTCTTACTTGAACAGACCTCCTACTTATGATTGACCCTCCCGCAAGCATCCGCAACTACGAGAAAAGTATTAAGAATAAATTCTAACCATAGCATTAAACTTTTGTATCCAATCGGTCCCTTACGGAATAGCGCATAAACTGGGGTTTAAGCTTCTATCACTCTCGCAACCCATCATCTAATTGCTACTCCACAATGCATTCCCTTAGGCCCAAATATGGTGAAGTGTGATGTAGTCGACGTTCACATGACACCACTAAGGGAATCACAACATGCATACTATCAAAATATCGAACACATATCAAATTCACATGATTACTTGCAACATGATTTCTCCCGTGACCTCAAGAACAAAAGTAACTACTCACAAATGATAAACATGCTCATGATCAGAGGAGTATTAAATAGCATAATGGATCTGAACACATAATCTTCCATCAAATAAACCATATAGTAATCAACTACAAGATGTAATCAACACTACCAGTCACCCACAAGCACCAATCTATAGTTCCGGTAACAAGATTGAACACAAGAGATGAACTAGGGTTTGAGATGAGATGGTGTTGTTGAAGATGTTGATGGAGATTGCCCTCCCCAAGATGGGAGAGTTGTTGGTGATGATGAGGACGATGATTTCCCCCTCCGGGAGGGAAGTTCCCCCGGCGAAATCGCTCCGCCGGAGGGCAAAACTGCTCCTGCCCAAGTTCCGCCTCGAGACGGCGGCGCTCCATCCCAAAAGTCCTCTCCTTATTTTTTGTAGGTCAAAATGACTTATATACCAGAAGATGGGCACCGGAGGTGGGCCTGGGTGAGCACAACCCACCAGGGCGCGTCTGGGCTCCCTGGCGCACCCAGGTGGGTTGAGCCCACCTGGTGGGCCCCCTCTGGTAGTTATTTGTTCCAATAATTCTTATATATTCCATAAAAGATCTCCATCAAGTTTTAGATTGTTTGGAGTTGTGCGGAATAGGTAGCCTGACGAAGCTTTTCCAGGTCCAGATTTCCAGCTGTCGGAATTCTCCCTCTTGGTGTGTACCTTGCAAATTATGAGAGAAAAGGCATTAGAATTACTCCAAAAAGCATTATTATGGATAAAAACATCATAAATAACAGTAAAAAAACATGATGCAAAATGGACGTATCAAACAGTAATTTGTTTACCCACCGTATGTTATTTTTCTCGAGAGAACCACTAGTGAAATCTACGGCCCTCGGGTCTCTTCTTTATTATATTTGCCTTCGCGAGCTATTTTTATTTGCTTTTATTTTCAGATCTATTAATCCAAAAATACTTTGCTGCACTTTATTTTATTTGAGATCTATTTATCCAATCTATCATATTTTTATCCCGTCTACTTGCCAATTTCTAGCACCGTTACCCGAAAGGGATTGACAACCCCTTTAATACGTCGGGTTGTGAGTATTTGTTATTTGTGTGCAGGAGCTGTTTACGTGGTGTTGCGTGGTTCTCCTAGTGGTTCGATAACCTTGATCTCATCACTGAGGGAAATACCTATCGTAGATGTGTTGCATCATCCCTTCCTCTTTGGGGAAATACCGACGTAGTTCAAGCGACATCAAGCCCCACAACCAAATTGCATATAGTGTTAGTATTTTATTATTGTTCTCTCTCTATGACTTGCCAGCATATTCAAAATCCTGACCTACATGGCTGCAACATCTTATGTTGCAGAGGATTTTTCCGACTAGGAGTGAGGCTACAATCCACGCTCGGTGATTACCATATGGAGTCGGATGTACTCGCTTATCGTCTTTGCTTCCGCATTTAGTTTTTCTCATGAGTTGGCTTCGGCCAAATTTATTATTATGTAATAAAGACTCTATATGAGAATCCTGTAATAAATCAGGTGTGATTGAACTTTGAAATTTTCATCAATGTACTGTGTGTGCCAGCATGATCTTGGGATGGTACAGATACACAGAGACTTGACCATTTTTGGGTCGGGCCGCTACATTATTCTCCCTTCCAATAAATGATCATACATATTTAGGAGCAAGTTTTATTGCTTTATGCACCGATGACAACTTACTTGAAGGATCTTATTCAATCCAAAGGTAGATATGGTGGACTCTCGTGGCAAGAGACTCAGTTTAAGGGTTTTGGATGCACAAGTGGTTACTCTACTTAGTGTGAATTTTGGCTAGCAAAATATCCTAAGCAAGCACCACATGTTAGAGGATCAATGATAATATAAGTTCTATGTAAATATAAGCAAACATAACTCATTACGTTGTCGTCCTTGTCCAACGTCAACTATTTGATATAGAATATTTAATGGGGGCTCCCAATCATAAAAGATGTCCAAGATAGTATGTTTATATGTGAAACCTCTCTTGCTTTATTACTTCTTCATGAATTGCATCAATGACCAATACTATGTTTGTTAACTTCTAACAAATTTTATCAACTATACTTCTTTTATGTGAAGTCATCACTCCCCATGGGATTAGCATATGATCTTTTAATCATTTTCTTTCATTTCTAAGATTGAAACAAGAAAGTAAAGCAAAACTCAAACTACTCTTTATTATATAACTCTCACACGATTACATAGATAGATAAAACATGAGACAAGCAGTCAAAACTAGATCATACTAAAACTTTATTCTTCTAAATCATGAAATAACTAAGGATCGAGCTAAGATAGATAACTATGGTAAAAAGTGATAGTGATACGATATCCGGGCACCTCCCCCAAGCTTGGAACAAGCTAAAGTTGGTGCCCATACTCGTGTACTGAAGTTTCTTTCTTCGGTCATGGTGGTCCAATATTCTTGGCGATGATTCCTTTAAGGATGCGGTTTTCTTCCTCGAGCTTATTAACTTGATCTTTGAGCTCCGTTATTTCCTTGCGGAGCTTGCCGGTGACAGTCAAAGCATCATCAACCCAAGGATGCATCTTGGCTGAAGAAGATGAAGCGGCACTCTTTCACAAATTACGATAAGAAATAAATCTAGTGTTGGGAGGTTTAACCGAATCTGGGAGTCTTGATTTCTTGAACTCCACATGCATATCTCCTGGCTGAGGTAGAGGGGTTTCATCTTCTTCCTCCAAGATTTAATCGTCCATCCTCTTCAAATCGGCCTCCAGCTCCTCCTCCATGGACCATCCATAAGGATTTGTATCTCCGTAGATCCTTTGGGTTGGCAACATAGTGAGAAACATAGCTCTCTCCATCCAAGACTTGGACGACATGGTGTCAAATCTTCTAGAAAAATATCCGGAAATAAAACAGAGGAGAAACTTGTGATACGATGGTCAAAACATCCGAGAGTATATATAATGATTTTTTATTGTGCAGGACAAGTAATATGGATGAAAACGGAGTCGGGAAAGTCCACGAGGGAGCCACAAGCTCGGATGGCGCGCCCTATGGGGTAAGGTTCGGCCCTCCGAGCTTGTCGCTTCCTCATGCACTTTCCTGATTTTTTATTATTTTCCTAATTTTTCATATATTCTGACATAAAGAAAAAGTACATTTATGGAACTTTTGGAGTCGTTTACTTACCGTACCACGTACCTACTCCTTTTCAGGGTTCTAGAGCGTTCCAGAAGGTCTCTTTTATGTACTCCTTCGGTGTCATTGTTTGAATAATGGTAGAACAATGCCCGTGCGTTGCAACGGGGTATAATAATTCTACTATGTTAGCTTGTGATTTAGCTGTCAATAATAATGCGATTGTGTAAATAAATGTTCATCAAATTCCGACCATGAATTTCCTTATATTTTGATTAGAAGTTTGGTAAGTAAATTAAAGTGGAATTAGTTCAGAAGGTAAGTAAATTAAGGTGATTGATTATCATATACAAGGAAGGTTGGACGAAGGGGTGGTGGGAAGAAAGGTGAAATGGGAACCTTACATTCTTTTTAAGTAGTAGAGATTAGTATCAATATTAATGGGCATACCTGAGATATAATTTTTAATTCTTTGCCCATTAACCACTCTCAGATTAGTTCCTTCGGCACTTTTGATCTTGATAGCTTCGAAGCGATAAACGTCCTCGGTGATGTATGGTCCTTTCCATTTAGAGAGAAGTTTTCCTGCAAAGACCTGAAATGAGAGTTGTACAATAGAACTTGATCACCTACTTTAAATACCCATTTTTTGATTCTTTTGCCATGCCATCTTTTAACTTTTTCTTAAACAACTTGGCATCTTCATATGCTTGTGCCCTCCATTCATCTAAAGAGCTAATATCAAATAATCTCTTTTCACCGGCAAGTTTGAAATCATAATTAAGTTCTTGAATTGCCCAATAAGACTTATGTAATAACTCAAGAGGTAAATGACATGCTTTTCCATAGACCATTTTATATGGAGACATACCCATATGATTTTTATAAGCAGTTCTATAAGCCCATAATGCATCATCAAGTTTCTTAGACCAATTCTTTCTGGATCTATTAACGGTATTTTGCAAAATCAACTGTATTTCTCTATTACTTAATTCAACTTGACCGCTACACTGAGGATGATAAGGTGATGTAATTCTATGGTTTACATCATATTTAGCTAGGAATTTACGGAATGCACCATGAACAAAATGTGAATCACCATCGGTCATTAAATATCTAGGGACTCCAAACCTCGGGAAAATAACTTCTTTCAGCATTTTAACAGAAGTGTTATGATCAGCACTACTAGTTGCAATAGCTTCTACCCACTTAGTAACGTAATCAACAACACCTAGAATATGTGTATAGCCATTAGAGGAAGGAAAAGGTCACATATAATCAAAACCCCATACATCAAATGGTTCAATAACAAGTGAATAATTCATAGGCATTTCCTGACATCTACCAATATTACCAATTCTTTGACATTCATCACAAGAGAGGACAAACTTACATGCATACTTGAAGACAGTAGTCCAATAAAAACTAGACTGTAATACCTTATGTGTGGTTCTGTCTCCTGCATTGTGCCCTCTGTACGCCTCAAAATGACACCTTAGTTGGATTTGTTCCTATTCATGCTCAGATACACAATGTCTAATAACACCATCTACTCGTTCTTTATACAAATGTGGGTCATCCCAAAAGTAATATCTTAAATTCAAGAAGAATTGTTTCTTTTGCTGATATGTGTAACTAGGTGGTATATATTTAGCAATAATGTAATTAGCATAGTCTGCATACCAAGGACTATTACGAGAAGCATTTATAACAACTAATTTCTCATCAGAAAACTGTCATCAATAGGCAGTGGGTCATCAAGAACATTTTATATCCTACTCCCTCCATCCATATATATAGGGCCTAATGTGTTTTGTGAGATTGCCTTTGGCTATTGATAAGATTAATAGTATATGAGTTGTATAATGTGAGAATTATATCATTGGAAACTCCTTTCATGTACGACTTTCACAATATGCTTTGTGTAACTTGCATGTCATATATTATTGCTCTAACATGTGGTCAAATTTAGCCTCAAAAACGCATTAGCCCCTATATAGATGGATAGAGGGAGTAGACGAGTTATCAGCTACAGAATTATCAGCTCCTTTTCTATCAATAATATGCAAATCAAACTCTTGTAATAATAGAACCCACCTAATTAGTCTAGGTTTAGTATCTTTATTTTCCATAAGATATTTAATAGCAGCATGATTGGTGTGAATAGTAACTTTAGAATCAACAATATAAGGTATGAACTTATCGCATGCAAACACAACTGCTAAAAATACTTTCTCAATAGTAGCATAATTTCTTTGAGCACTATCTAGAGTCTTACTAGCATAATGGTTAACATTCAATTTCTTATCAACTCATTGACCTAACACAACACCAATAGCATAATCACTAGCATCACACATAATTTCAAAGGGTAGGTTCCAATTAGGTGGTTGAACAATGGGTGCAGAAATTAAGGCTTTCTTAAGTATTTCAAAGGCTTCTACACAATTATCATAAAAAACAAAAGGAACATCTTTTTGAAGGAGATTAGTTAGCGGCCTAGAAATCTTAGATAAATCTTTAGTGAATCTTCTATAGGAACTAGCATGACCAAGTAAACTTCTTATACCTTTGATATCTTTAGGACATGGCATTTTCTCAGTTGCATCAACTTTAGCTTTATCTACTTCAATACCTCCTTCAGAAATTTTATGCCCAAGGACTACAACTTCATTCACCATAAAGTGGCGCTTCTCCCAATTCAAGACAAGATTAGTTTCCTCACATCTCTGGAAAACTCGATCAAGGTTGCTTAAGCAATCATCAAAAGAATTCCCGTAAACAGAAAATCATCCATGAATACCTAAACAATCTTTCACAAAATCATAGAATATAGCAATCATACCTCTTTGAAAGGTAGCAGGTGCATTACATAAACCAAAAGGCATATGTCTATAAGCATAAGACACATAAGGACAAGTAAAATTAGTTTTCTCTTGATCTTCTTTTGACACGGGTATTTGAGAGAAACCAGAATATCCATCTAAGAAGCAAAAGTGTGTATGCTTAGATAATCTTTCTAACATTTGATCAATAAAAGGAAGGGGGTAATGATCTTTTCTAGTGGCTTTATTTACTTTCGTAAAATCAATTACCATCCTATAACCAGTTACAATTCTTCATGGGATAAGTTCATTTTTATCATTAGGGACAACAGTTATACCTCCTTTCTCAAGAACACAATGAACAGGACTTACCAATCCACTATCAGCTATAGGATATATTAAACCTGCTTCCAGAAGCTTTAATATTTTAGTTCTTACCACATCCTTCATTTTAGGATTCAAACGGTGATACGTCTCCAACATACCTATAATTTTTTATTGTTCCATGCTGTTATATTATCGATCTTGGATGTTTTATATACATTTACTAGCAACTTTATATCATTTTTTGGGACTAACCTATTGACATAGTGCCCAGTGCCAGTTGCAGCTTCTTACTTTGCAGAATATCAATACCAAACGAAGTCCAAATGCCACGAAACTTTTTGGAGATTTTTTCTGGCAAGAAGATACCGAGGAGGCTTCTGGAGGACATGAGGGGACGCTCGTGGGCCCAACTACGCACCAGGGCGTGCCAGGGGCCTCAGGCGCGCCATGGTGGGTAGTGGGACCAACGGGCACCCCCTTGACCTACCTCCGCCTCTATAAATTTTCTAAAATCCCAAAAAACCCAGGGTAGTCGATGAAATACTTTTTCCGCTGCCGCAAGTTCTAGAACCATGAGATCCAATCTAGAGGCCTTTTCTGGCACTCTAGCGGACGGAGCAATGATCACGGAGGGGTTCTTCATCATCCTTGTTGCCCCTCCGATGATGCGTGAGTAGTTTACCACAGACCTACGGGCCTGTAGTTAGTAGCTAGATGGCTTCTTCTCTCTTTTTCATCTTCAATACAATGTTCTCCTTGATGTTCTCAGAGATCTATTTGATGTAACTCTTTTTTTTTGCGGTGTGTTTGTTGGGGTCCGATGAATTGTGAGTTTATGATCAGTTCTATCCATGAATATAATTTGAGTCTTTGCTGAACTCTTTTATGCATGATTGTTATAGCCTCGTATTTCTTCTCCGATTTATTAGTTTGGTTTGGCCAAGTAGATTGATTTATCTTGCCATGGAAAGAGGTGCTTTGTGATGGGTTCGATCTTGAAGTGCTCTATCTCAGTGACAGAAAGAGACATGGCATGCATGTATAATTGCTATTAAAGGTAACAAGATGGGGTTTATTCATACGTGAATTTATCTTGTCTACATCATGTCATCGTTCTTACTGCATTACTCCGTTTTTCCATGAACTTAATACACCAGATGCATGCTTGATAGTGGTCGATGTGTGGAGTAATAGTAGTAGATGCAGGTAGGAGTCGGTCTACTAATCTTGAACGTGATGCCTATATGCATGATCATCGCCTTAGATATCGTCATAATTATTTGCTTTTCTGTCAATTACCCAATAGTAATTTGTTTACCCATCATATGCTATTTTCTCGAGAGAAGCCTCTAGTGAAAACTATGCCCCCGGGGTCTATTTCCTATCATATTAAAGCCAAAAATACCTTGCTGCAAATTTTCTTTCTTTATTTTATTTTGTATTCTTGTTATATCTATTTATCAAAACCTATAAAATTTAATCTATCTCAATACCGTGGAGGGATTGACAACCCCTCTTACGCGTTGGGTTGCAAGTATTTGTTGTTTGTGTGCAGGTGTTGTTCACATAGTGTTGCTTGGTTCTCCTACTGGATTGATAACCTTGGTTTCATAACCGAGGGAATTACTTACCTCTGCTATGCTGCATCATCCTCTCCTCTTTGGTGAAATACCAACGCGGATCACAAGTAGCAGACGGCGTTGATGATCAACGACAGGTTTAGCACTAGGCTCCATATTAATCTTGTGTGGACATAGAGTGGGACTAATGGCCTTAAGATCATTAAGAGTATATCCAATAGCAGCATGGTGCTTCCTAAGAGTTTTAAGTAATCTATTTTCTTCATGCTTTGAAAGGTTAGCATTGATAATAACATGATATAATCAGGCAGTTTCTTTAATTCAAACATAGGATCACTCTTAGGTGGGAGAGGATCTCCCAAAGTTTCAATAGGCAAATTGTGTTTAAGGATAGGTGCTTACCTATAGAATATTTCGTCTATTTCATTTCATTCATTCACATGCATATCATTTTCATGGTCTATCAAATACTGTTCTAACGGATTAGTAGGAGGTATATCAATAGAAGCAAGACTAATAATTTCATCTTTACTAGACAATTCCTCATCATGAGGTTGTCTACGAAATTAAGAGAAATTGAATTCATGAGATACAACACCAAAATTAACACTGACCATTTCCCTAGTGCAATCAGTCTTAGCATTAATTGTATTCACAAAAGGTCCACCAAATATAATGGGACAAAAATCATCTTGTGGAGATCCAAGAACTAGAAAATCAGTAGGGTGTTTGATCTTACCACACAAGACTTCAACATCTCTAACAATCCCAAGCGGTGAAATAGTATCTCTATTTGCAAGCTTAATAGTAACATCAATGTCCTCTATCTCAACAGGTGCAATATCATTCATGACTTCTTGATATAAATTAAAAGGAATAACACTTACACTAGCACCCATATCAGATAAACCATGATAACAATGATCTCCTATTTTAACAGAAATAACATGCATGCCAATAACATGTTTGTTTTTATCTATAGGATCGGGTTTAGCAATCCTAGTCGCTGCATCACAGAAATATATGACATGTCCATCAATATTATCAACTAAAAGATCTTTAACCATTGCAATATTAAGTTCCATACTTATTTGTTCGGAGGGTCTAGGTGATTAATATAACTTTTATTAACCATAGTTGAAGCTTTAGCATGTTCCTTAATCCTAACAGGGGAAGGAGGTTTCTCAATATAAGCAGTAGGCACAACTAGATCAACATTATAGATAATTGTTTCATTTTTAACTATAACAGGTTCCTCAAGCATTTCTTCAATGGGTGGATGAAACTTAAACCACTTATCCTTAGGGAGATTAACATGAGTATAAAATGATTCACAAGAGGAAGCTACTATCTCAGAGTCAAGCCCATATTTAGTACTAAGCTTATGAAAAGCATCAGTTTACATAAAATATTTAACACAATCAAACTCAAGTTTTATACCTGGCTCTTTACCTTCATCAAATTACCAATCTTCGGTGTTGCGTTTAATTCTTTCCAGAAGACCCCATTTGAATTCAATAGTTTTCTTCATAAAGGAATCGGTAGAAGAAGAATCGAGCATGGATTGATCATTATGAGAAAGCCGAGCATAAAAGTTTGGAATAATAATTTCCCTTGAGATCTCATGATTGGGGCATGTGTGCGTCATATATTTAAGCCTCCCCCAAGATTGAGCGATACTTTCTCCTTTACGAGCCCGAAAATTATATATATATACATATATAATTCTGATCAAGATGAACCAAATACATAGGATAAAATTTCCGGTGAAATTCCAGCTTTAGCCGGTTCCAATCACATGTCCCAATATCATCCAATAGCCTATACCATGCCAATGACTTTCCCTCCAAAGATAAAGGGAATACCTTCTTAACTATATCCTTAGATAAACCTGTAAAGCTTAAACAATCCACAAATTTCATCCAGATAGATTAAGTGCATATCAGGATGTACCGTTCCATCTCTTGCATAAGGATTAGCTAGTAGTTTCTCTAACATACCCAGAGGAATCTCATAATAAATATTTTCAGTAGGTTTAGTAGGTTGAGGGGCAACTCTCATTGCGAGGGGATCAATCGTTGACCTTTCGATAAGTAAGAGTGTTGAACCCAATGAGGAGTAGAAGGAAATGATAAGCGGTTTTCAGCAAGGTATTATCTGCAAGTACTGAAATTAGCGATGATTGATAGTTTTGTAGCAAGATAGTTCGTAACAAGTAACAAGTCACAATTGTAAACAATGTGCAGAAACGTGGCCCAATCCTTTTTCTAGCAAAGGAAAAGCCTGAAAGTTCTCTTATATAAAGCAAAGTGCTCCCGAGGACACATGGGAATTGTCACCCAGTCACGTTCATCATGTTTAGTTGATTCACGTTCGCTACTTTGATAATATGATATGTGGATGGACCGGTGCTTGGGTGTTGTTCTTACTTGAACAAGCAACCCACTTACGATTAACCACTCTCGCAAAAATCCACAACTACGAAAGAAGAATCAAGATAAATCTAACCATAGCATGAGATGTATCTATCCAAATCAGCCCTTTACAGAATAACACATAAACTAGGGTTTAAGCTTCTCTCACTCTAGCAACCCATCATCTACTCATTACTCTGCAATGCCTTTCCTTAGGCCTAAATATGGTGAAGTGTCATGTAGTCGGCGTTCACATGACACCACTAAAGGAAGCAACAACATACATATCACCAAAATATCGAACAAATACCAACTTCACATGATTACTTACAACAAGACTTCTCCCATGTCCTTAAGATCAAAAGTAACTACTCACAAATCATATTCATGTACAAAATCAGAGGTGTATTGAGTATGCTTGAGGATCTGAACATTTAATCTTCCACCAAATAAACCAACTAGCATCAACTACAAGATGTAATCAATACTACTACAACCCACATGTACCAATCTGAGGTTTTGGGACAAAGATTGAATACAAGCGATGAACTAGGGTTTGAGATGAGATGGTGTTGGTGAAGATGTTGATGAAAATTAGTCCTCCCATGATGAGAGGATCTTTGGTGATGTCGATGGTTTCAATTTCCCCCTCCTGGAGGGAAGTGTCCCCGGCGAAATCGCTCCGCTAGAGAGTAGTGCTCCTCCCCAGGTTCCGCCTCGAGACGGGGGTGCTTTGTCCCGAAAGTCTCCTTTTGATTTTTTTCTAGGGCAAATGGCTTCATACAGCAGAAGATGGGTGCCGGAGGCCTGCTAGGGGGCCCACATGCTCGGTAGTCACGCCTAGGGGGTAGGGGGCGCCCCTGAGCTTGTCGCTCCCTGGTGGCCCCCCTCCTAATATTTCTTCCGCCAATATTTTTATATATTCTAGAACATTTCTCCGTAAATTTCACGTCATTTGGAGTTGTGCAGAATAGCTACCTCTGTTGAAGCCTTTTCCGGCCCAGAATTCCAGCTGCCGACAGTCTCCCTCTTCATGTGAAACTTGCAAAAGAAGGGAGAAAAGGCATGAGAATAGTATCATAAAGTGAAATAATGACCCAAAACATAATAAATAACGGTAGGAAAACATGGTGCAAAATGGACGTATCAATCACTATCGAGGGACCAGCCTCCTCCTCCTCCTTCTCCACCATGTTGTTCCACGACGCCTAGAACTCGTACTCCGCGACGCAGTCATGCGTGATCTCAACCGAGAAATGGCCGGACTCCCGACTTTGGCGGTGTGGTGGCGGAGGATACAGCGACATCGATGGCCAGAGAGCCGGGGGAGGGGCACATAGGAGGAGCTGGATATGCGGTGGCGAGGGTTGGTGGTGGGCTGCAGATTTAATGGCGGTAGAGATAACGGTGTCGACAATCATAGAGAGGCAGGGGAGACTTGGGGTGCTGGATCAGTGGCGACGGATTCAGTGGCGAGGCGGACGGATTTGGTGGTGGCGGCACATGGGTGGGGAAGAGTGTAACGCCCAATATGCGATCCTATCCTAGAGGAACTCGGAGGTCCCACCAAGGATAGAAGCGCATATTGAAGACACTTTGCAAGGTGGACACCATTACATCATACCATGTACAACACAGATGGGGATACGTACAAAGGCATGCACTTGCCACATGAATACATCAACACATAGCAAACACCATACAGAAGAGCAACATCCGACTACGGATGAAAACAAACGAAAAACACGAATGACATCCACCCTACTAGCCCATGTTGCCGACCAGGAACCTAATCCTTGATCGAAGAAGAAGAAGAACTCCAAAATAAGCAAGCATCGCTCTCACATGAGATCATCGCATTACATGTACCTGCATTTGTTGTTGTAGTAATCTGTGAGCCACGAGGACTCAACAATCCTATTACCATGTGTATCAAGACTAGCAAAGCTTAATGGGTATGGAATGGATAAGTGGTGAGGTTGCAGCAAGCTCGGTGCCAGTGTCCATGGGCGACAGTGTGGCAGTTCCTTTGCACGGTAGACGAAAGAGAGAGATTAGTGAGGGGGAAAAGAGAAAAGAGAGGATGAGGGGGCACTGGCCAAGGCAGCCGTCAGATCTGGGGTGGCTGGTGGGAGGAGTTGCTCGGGAGAGCACGAGAGAGAGCGGGCTTGAGGGGCTCCTCCCCTCGAGCATGGAGGCGGCGACGCGGGGTAGGGCGCGATGGAGCGTAGGGGTGAGCAGGCACACCGCTCGGGCGAGGTGGTGGTGTATGGGCTCGGGCGGGCCGGATCCGGGCTCGCGGGCCCGGCGGCTGGGAAGTGGGAGAAGGTGGCGGCTGTGAAGTGGAGGAGGATGGCGGTGATGCAAATTTTGAGGAGAGTTAGGATTGGTTTCTAGATTAGGCAGCGTAGGCTTGCTTAAATAGGGAATGGGGGCTAGGGTTGGGGTTTGAGGGGTTTTTTGAGTCGTTCAATCTCGAACGGACGGTTTCGGTGAGAGGGGGTAGTCTAGGTGGGGTAGTGGGCTATGTGGAAGACCATGGGCTGAGAAGAGAGGGAACATGGCAGCCCAACAACATATTTCGGAACACCGAAATTGTCCAACATTTATCCGGCTATAGTGCCGCTATAGGTTTAATGGTTCGAGCATCAAACAACCTCCGAATGCGATGAAATTTGGCAGGCGGTCTACCTACAATATAATCAGACCGCACGCCAACTTTCAACCCATTCCTATAACGTTTTATTCCCACTTAGAAAATAATTTTTCCGGAGATGCCACGGGCGCGTGCGAGTGTGGTTGGTCTGGAAATGGTCAATGAAGAGGACGAAGAGAACCGGCAACTACGAACGGATGCAAGTTTTGAAAAGAATGACGGCATAGAGTGCTTCTGCAATACGAATTATGCGACGATGAATGCAACAAACAATTGAAACACATGGCAACAACAAAAATAAATGGAAGGCAACTGTAGCATCGGTCTCGGGGCGTCACAACACTCCCCCACTAACAGAAGATCTCGTCCCGGGATCTTAGGAACAAAACAGATGAGTAAGACCGGGATGAGAATGAAAGGAGTTGAAGGAAAAACTCAAAGAAGACGATTGACTGATGAGAATTCATTCTGATGTCGAGCTCGGAGAGAATTAGTGAATAACCCCGGGAAAATTAGAAGAGCCAGGTAGGATCCTGGGGAAAACCTGTGGGTCATGGGCCCATTGAAAAGAAACACCGTTGAAAATGATTGATTGAAAGAGAGATGATGCACCGGAATGATTGAAAATGATATGATACACCGAAAGCTTGACTTGGGTTCACCGGAGAAGAAAACGAGACGGAGAATGACGACTAGAAACTCCTGAACATCTTCACAAGGAATTCACCAGATGAAACTTGAAACAAAAGGATCAAGAGACTACGCAAAAATAAAATGGATACTTAATTTGAGACTTCAGACTCCGTGGGTGGGAAAATAAAAACAACTAGGGATAGGGAAACGACAAACCCTCAAGCTTCTCAACGACGCCCATATGGAATAACTTGAAGATAAGTACACCAGTTGAAGAAAAAGGATTGACATCGCAATGATCAAAAATAACCGTCATCCTAGAAAAATTTGAAGGAGCAGGAGTAGAATCAAAACGCCTATGTCATGATTCCTCTTCATGCTTTCCGTTATAAGTAGACTCCAAAAATATTTTTTCTTCTAGACACGACAACGGCCATGCTACGATCAATCCAGAGGGCTCCAATGATCGGTCGAGGCTCTGGTACCAACTTGTAACACCCAATATGCAATCTTATCCTAGAGGAACTCGGAGGTCCCACCAAGGATAGAAGCGCATATTGAAGACACTTTGCAAGGTGGATATCATTACATCTTACCATGTACAACACAGATGGGGATACATACAAAGGCATGCACTCGCCACATGAATACATCAATACATAGCAAACACCATACAGAAGAGCAACATCCGACTACAGATGAAAACAAATGAAAAACACGAACGACATCCACCCTGCTAGCCCAGGCCGCTGACCAGGAACCTAACCCTCGATCGAAGAAGAAGAAGAACTCCAAAACAAGCAAGCATCGTTCTCACGTCAGATCATCACATTACCTGTATCTGCATCTGTTGTTGTAGTAATCTGTGAGCCACGAGGACTCAGCAATTCCAATACCATGGGTATCAAGACTAGCAAAGCTTAATGTGTATGGAATAGATAAGTGGTGAGGCTGTAGCAAGCACTAAGCATTTGTATATGGCTAACTTACGAGTACAAGAATAAGAAGAGTAAACTATGCAAAACGGACGTGGACTAGAATGATCAAGAAGTGATCCTGAACTACTTACGAGTCATACATAACCCCACTGTGTTCTCTTCTCGAACTCCCTCGAAAAGAGGCGATCACGGTTACGCACGCAATTGGTGTATTTTATTTGAAGTTTAGTGACAAGTTCTCGACAACCGGCTATTATAAATTTCCAAGTCGCCACATAACCGTGGGCATGGCTTTCAAAAAGATTTAACCCTGTAGGGGTGCTCCTAGTGGTCCATTATAAAATAGTGGTCCATTATAAATTACCACGCGCATCCGATGGAACATCCTCACACCATGGTAACACGATACTTACGATAAGGAATCCCCGTGGACAAGCCACTCAGCAAAGGTAAAACTAAACCAGTAAGACCTCCTGGCGTGTCGACGATCTTGATAGGAGCCACATGTATCTCGTTCTCAGGACACAATTGGATGAGCACAACATACAACAACTGAGACCCGAGTTGACTTGGGGGAAGCCGCACACGACTCTGTTTTGGACCAACACTATCGGCACTGACCCACCTATATTATGTGGAATTAAGAATCTTCAGGTAGCGCTAACTCCCCATGCACATTAATTATTTATCAGTATTATTATGTTGGCAAATTTTAGAACCAAGTTGGGCCTTGCTGGAGGAGTTTTAGCCTAAGTGAATGGTCGGGGGGGCATAATACCCCACATGTGTTAGGAGTGCTCATCAAGGAACATAACACCGGTATGACGGAAACTAGGGTGGCAAGATTGGAACAAAACACCAGGCAAAAGGCCGAGCCTTCCACCCTTTACCAAGTATATAGATGCATTAATTAAATAAGAGATATTGTGATATCCCATGATATCCATGTCCCAATATGGAACAACCTGCACTACACCTGCAATTAGCAACACCATAAAAGGGGCTGAGCAAGCGGTAACATAGCTAAACAACGGTTTGCTGGGATAGTGGAGGTTAGAGGCTTATCATGGCATATTGGGAGGCTGACAAACAAGTGGTAGGTAGCGTAGCATAGCGATAGCATCGAGACAACTAGCAAAGCAAAGATAATAGTGATATCCAAGGTAATGGTCATCTTGCCTGAAATCCCACTAGGAAGAAGACTGAATCCATGAAGTAGATGAACCAATGTAGTCGAACGAATCCTCACAATCGCAACGTAACCGGAACTCGAGAAGAAGCACAACCGAAAAGAAGCAAAATATATGGGAAACAAACAAGCATAATCATGGCATGATGCACAATCAAGTATGATGCATGTCCAATTTAATGAGTCATGGCATGGCAAAGTGCAACAAACAATACTACAAATTAAGTGGAGCTCAATATGCAACGAGTTGCATATTGACGAAACTTTAAGTTTGAATTATTTACTTCACTCCCGTTTATATACATGACAAGATTAAATGTTGGTTAACATGGCAAGAGGTGAAACACAAGTAAACTACCTATCTAGGCAAGTTTAAATGAGGCCAGAAATAACAAACCACAATTCCGGAAAATCCCCATATGCAATTTTAGAATTTGGATTGTTCTACCTAAAACGCAATTTTAATGTGATTAAACAGCAAAATAAAGTGCACCATGTTAATCCACACATTTTTCTAGACAAGTTACATATAAAATTCATTCAATTTGGTGCAACGGTTATTTAGTTATGGAAAAACCATTTTAACATGTCATTTATGAAAATTAATGCAGACAACAATTTTTAACATTTTTAACATGGATGAAAGTTGCAAATTATCAATCTACTCAAAATTCTAAGCATTTTACATATATAAGTTGTTTAAATCCGATGCATAGTTATGGAGTTATGATATGCATGATGTTTGAGGTTTTTTTTCTACAAATATATTTCTTGGAATAATTGAGAAAATCACCAGCCATGAAAAAAACTAATCGGGCCGAATCTGGAATGAATGAGGCTGCACAAGCATGAGCGATGGATAATAACAAGCGCACTGAGCGCTAAACATCACTAGCGCTATTGGGCCAAGCCGAACAGCAAATGGAGGTGGATCTCGGGAGAATATCTGGTACTCCCACCCTTAGGGTGCTCTCGGTGCTCCAAACTTGGTAGCATATTTTTAAATGTTCGAAAAAATCTGAAAAAATCCAGCACATAGACACAACATCAATGTATGTTGTCAGAAAAACTGAAATCAAAATTTGAAACGTAGCTTGAGAAACATCAATGACAAATTTGACAGTAAATAGTACATAACATAAGTTGGGCTTTAGATTTGGCCCATTATCACATTGATGTCGATTTTGTCATTTTTGTATCTCGGGCAATGTTATGAATTTTGATTTGAATTTTTTTGACAACATACATTGATGTTCTGTCAATGTGCTGGAAATTTTTTCAAAAATTTTCAAACATTTAAAAATATGCTACCGAGTTTGGAGCACCAGGAGCACCCTAAGGGTGGGAGTACCAGATATTCTCCCGGTGGATCTCACCTTGGGGCCTAGCTAGGCTGGGCGGTGGGGATGGGTTGTAGATGTGGCCCATGCGACGGTGCGAGGACGAGGCCGGGGTCGAGGGAGTCAAGCCGGAGCTGGTGCGACCCGAATGAGCGATCGAGCGAGGAGGTGGTCGCTGGAGATGGGGCCCGCACGGGCGCCCCTGGCGGTCAACGTGGGGCACGTCTCGCTCGACAGCGACGAGCACGCCCGTAGTGGAGGCGCTGGCCATGACCGGCGGCGCGGAGCGGATCTTGGCCAGATCCAGTCATCAAGGGAGCTCCCATGACGGACTAACGACACGCGCGGGGCGAAGCAGGAAGAGGACCCCGCAAGATCGAAGGCAACGACGGAGGGACTTGAAGCAGGGCTCAGGCGTCGGCATTCAACGGCGAAGGCGGGGAGCGATGGGAATGGACAGACCCGAGCGTCGGGGACCTGGATCCGGTGGCGTCACGCCAAACAAAGGCCGATGGAGGCAGTGGCGAGCTCGGTGGCAACGTCCATGGGCGGCGGCGTGACAGTTCCTATGCATGACAGACGAAAGAAAGAGATTAGCGAGGGGGAAAGGAGAAAAGAGAGGACGATGGGGCATTGGCCTGGGCGGCCGTCGGAGCTAGGGTGGCCGACGGGCGGAGTTGCTCGGGAGCGCACGGGAGAGAGCGGGCTCGAGGGGCTCCTCCCCTCAGGCTTGGAGGCGACGGTGCGGGGTCGGGCGCGATGGAGCGCAGGAGCGAGCGGGCACAACGCTCGGGCGAGGTGGCGGTGTACGGGCTCAAGCAGGCCGGATCTAGGCTCATGGGCCCGGCGGCTGGGAGGTGGGAGAAGGTGGCGGCTATGGAGTGGAGGAGGCTGGCAGCGACATGGAATTCGAGGAGGGTTAGGGTTGGTTTCCAGATTAGGCAGTGTAGGCTTGCTTAAATAGGGAATGGGGGCTAGGGTTGGGGTTTGAGGGGGTTTTCGAGCCGTTCGATCTCGATCGGACAACTCCGGTGAGAGGGGTAGTGTAGGTGGGCTAGTGGGCTGTGTAGAAGACCATGGGCTGAGAAGAGAAGGAAGATGGCAGCCCGACAACATATTTTGGAACACCGAAATCATCCGACGTTTATCCGGCTATCCGCTATAGGTTTAACGGTTCAGGCGTCAAATGACCTCCGAATGCGACGAGATTTGGCAGGCGGTCTACCTACAATATAATAAGACCGCACGTAGACTTTCAAACCATTCCGATAACGTTTTATTCCCACTTACAAAATAATGTTTCCGGAGATGCCGCAGGCACGTGCGAGTGTCGTTAGTCTGGAAACAATCAACGAAGAGGACGGGGAGAACCGGCAACTACGAACAATGCAAGTTTTGAGAAAAAAAATGACGACACGGAGTGCCGCTGCAATGCGAATGATGCGACAATGAATGCAATAAATAATTGAAACACACGGCGACAACGAAAATAAATGGAAGGCAAATGGAGCATCGGTCTGGAGGCGTCACAAAGAGGACTCGCACGGGACAGGCGTCTCGAAGTTCCAGCTATCCGCAACATGCGGGTCACATTCATTTTGTGTTTATCCAGCGACTGCGTGAACCATTTCTTTTGAGAAACACCTGTAACTCTATTCATACTCATAATAATTACAGGTACAATGATTTGGACCTAAGATCCAAGAAAACAATCATGCCTCGTACAAAGTAAATCCTATGACTAAGAAACAATGAAATCTCTTGAAAACACCTTCTTGATATCAATCTCTGCTCGAAGAAATACTCCAAAGACTTCTGTAAAGAGGTGTTGATTTTCACGAAAGCCCAAAAATAAGGTCATAAAAATAGGACTAGGTGTTTTGGCTCCGGGCTCTTCTGAACCAGGAAGTGAAAATTTGATATGGACATGACTATTGCGGATGTGACCCAAAGTATTTCAAGAATATATATTTTCCAGGTGATTTCAAATAATAATAATAATAATTTATATAATTTTGTTATTCAAGAAGAAAGTACAACACTTTGTTTTATTATATGCAGAATCATCCAATATTTTTTTTCAAGGCACGTGTGAAGATGAAGTATATGCAACCATTGACAGATCCTAGAAGAAAATCACACTTTTCAGTCCAACGCCATGTCACGTGCACGTGGGCCAAAGGAACTTCCTTTTACTCAATGGTTCAAGATCAGCCACGTGGGCCGTATGATTTGAAGCGTACAAGGCCTGGAACTCTGCCCATGTAACGACGTACTCGGCCGCCGATCGTTCCGCCGACGTACTCGGCCGTACTGACTGTTAATAAATAGTCGTCATCTATTAGGTTTAGACTCGGGTTTTGTTTAGAGAAGTTTAGCTATTGCTACTTTTATTTGTCTTCACTCGTAGCGGCTAGTGCGACCGTTAAGACATCCTATCAGAACCCCATCTTGTGAGATTATTCCATCTAGCATATTCGCAATTTTAGATTGCTTGGCTATTATTTTCTTGCATGTTTTTCGATTTGTGTGCAGGAAAAATCTTTCATGTATAGGTCGATCGCGCCGTTGGCTCGGTCGATAACGCCGTGGAGTTGGTTCAGCGATTGCCATGGATATCAGTCGTGTACGGTTCTCCCTGTACGGTTGGTAGCCGGATCGTGAGGGTCAATTCCCACCCAAAATCGTAGTTATCTCTCTCTCTCATCGAAAGATCAGGCTCCAGTTCACATCAAGTGGTATCAGTTTTCACGTTCATCGGTGAGAGATTTACGGTATTATTAGATTAGATAGTTTTTCAATCCTTCCATCCACAGAAAAGCCAAAAAAATAGATTAGTCCATCCACTGCACCTATCTTTTTTAGCCGTTAGCAATTTGCATCTAGTATTTGCTTTGTTGAATTTTTGGTGGCATTCATCTAATACTAGTGCTGGTCTAGATTAGTTTGAAAGAAAATTATCTACTAGATCAAACTTTGTTTTTGTCCACCATATTTTCCGCCACAAGTTCGTTCGTGATCTGGAAAGATAAAAAAAAAGACGAATCTTCCTATGTTCAGATACTCGCATCGGGTAACTCATCTGCCAAGTTTACGTGTTCATTTTCTTTTATTCCCCGTGTCGTCTGCCGCTTTTCATCTGTGTTCAGTTCCGCAGCCGCACCTGTACCCCATGTCCCATCCATCATTATTTCTTTTGTAGCACCATCAACCATCCATCATTACTTGTTTAGTGTCACGTACTACATCATCCTAAGCTTCTAGTAGCTCTCAACTTGGTAATATTTTTCTTCTGTTCTCATCCGCGTGTGTATATTTGTCTGGTAATAGTCTGGTGAAAAGGAAAGGAGAAAAAATAGAAAAATAGAGGGAGAAAAAAAGAGAAAAGAAAAAAAGGTGAAGAAACAAAAAAAGAGAAGAAAAAGTAAGTAAAAGAGTTCTGGCTGGTTAGTGAAAGAAATATGCTCTACTTGACTAGCTCGTTGATCAAAGATGGTTGAGTTTCCTAGCCATGGACATGAGTTGTCATTTGATTGACGGGATCACATCATGAATGATATGATTGACTTGACCCATTTCGTTAGCTTAGCATTTGATCGTTTAGTTTACTGCAATTGCTTTATTCATGACTTATACACGTTCCTATGACTATGAGATTATGCAACTCCCGAATACCGGAGGAACACTTTGTGTGCTACCAAACGTCACAACGTAACTGGGTGATTATAAAGGTGCTCTACAGGTGTCTTCGATGGTATTCGTAGAGTTGGCATAGATCGAGATTAGGATTTGTCACTCCGATTGTCGGAGAGGTATCTCTGGGCCCTCTCGGTAATGCACATCACTATAAGCCTTGCAAGCAATGTGACTAATGAGTTAGTTGCGGGATGATGCATTACGGAACGAGTAAAGAGACTTGCCGGTAACGAGATTGAGCTAGGTATTGAGATACCGACGATCGAATCTCGGGCAAGTAACATACCGATGACAAAGGGAACAACGTATGCTGTTATGCGGTTTGACCGATAAAGATCTTCGTAGAATATGTAGGAACCAATATGAGCATCCAGGTTCCGCTATTGGTTATTGACCGGAGACATGTCTCGGTCATGTCTACATAGTTCTTGAACCCGTAGGGTCCGCACGCTTAAAGTTCTGTGACGATCGGTATTATGAGTTTTTGTGTTTTGATGTACCGAAGGTAGTTCGGAGTCCCGGATATGATCACGGACATGACGAGGAGTCTCGAAATGGTCGAGACGTAAAGATCGATATATTGGACGACTATGTTTGGACACCGAAAGTGTTTCGGGAGGTTTCGGACAAATACCGGAGTACCGGGGGGTTACCGGAACCCCCCCCCCCCCCCCCGGGGAGTGTAATGGGCCTATTGGGCCTTAGTGGAGAAGAGGAGGGGCGGCCAGGGCAGGTCCCGCGCCCCCTCCACCTCTAGTCCGAATTGGACAAGGAGGGGGGCGGCGGCCCCCTTTCCTTCCTCCTCTCTCCTTCCCTTCCCCCTTCTCCTACTCCTACTAGGAAAGAAGGAGCCCTACTCCCGGTGGGAGTAGGACTCGCCCCTTGGCGCGCCCTCCTCCTTGGCCAGCCGCCTCCCCCTAGCTCCTTTGTATACGGGGGCAGGGGGCACCCCAAGACACAACAATTGATCATTGATCTCGTAGCCGTGTGCGGTGCCCCCCCACCATAATCCACCTCGGTCATATCATAGCGGTGCTTAGGCGAAGCCCTGCGTCGGTAACTTCATCAACACCGTCACCATGCCGTCATGCTGACGAAGCTCTTCCCGAAAGCTCTACTGGATCGTGAGTTCGCGGGATGTCACCGAGCTGAACGTGTGCTGAACGCGGAGGTGCCGTCCGTTCGGTACTGAGGATTGATCGATCGGGAAGACGTACGACTACATCAACTGCGTTGTCATAGCGCTTCCGCTTACGGTCTATGAGGGTACGTAGACGACACTCTCCCCTCTCGTTGCTATGCATCACCATGATCTTGCGTGTGTGTAAGAATTTTTTTGAAATTACTACGTTCCCCAACAGTTAGCATCTTTTGGAATATCTCTTACTGTCCAGAACCTTTGCTTTGTTCATATACGTGATATCTGATGTACATTTTTCTGCTCTCGGCTGCCATACAGTGCCATTTATATCTCACTTACATCTAGCTACTTAGAGCTATCATATTTTCACCAGCTTCCACTCATTTGATTCAGTATCTGGGCTTAGATTGTTTTATGTCTTACTAGTTGACTGCCAACACTAGTTAGGAGTTTGAGCAATTATTCAACTTGCATTGCTTTTTGCTAAATTGTGCCACTGATATTGTGAATTGAGAAGCCTTTGCCAAGCTACACTTTTTCTACCAATAAGTACAGGTTCCGGCTCTACTGATTCCTGGTTATCGCTCCATCCAATCTTCATCGGTAGTTTGAAGCCAACACCAACGCGTCGATCACCACTTGTTGCATTGGTAAGAACAAGTAAGAATTTGATACTAAGTTTGAGTGTGAGCGAATTTTGTCCACCACATCCTGTTAGTTGATAGGGATTATACATTGAGTTTTTTTCTCTCTCACTAACAATGGCACAGATCAACCCACACTTGAGGGCCTCACCACGGATGTGAAACTCACCAGCGAGCGTCTCACCCGGTGCTCAGATTGCGGCCGAAGAGAGACTCAAGGCCATAGAGGATGCACAGGGTGCTGCGAACACACAGCTAAAGGACATCTTGTCACATCTGGACGAGTTGCGGACTGCACCCCCGGTCAACAACAATGTTGATCCTCGCAACTCCACGGGTGGTGCCGCTATTTCGCGAGCTCGGCGTGTGCCCATGGGTCATCCACAACACCCAGCTACTGCCACTGATGCCGCCACCATAAACCAGCACCAACGCATTCCTCCTCGAGTCAACAATGAATATGGGGATAACTACGCGGATTATTCCGGTGACACCGAGGACGACCAAGCGGTCGACCACCATAATGACCGTGCTCATCAACAACTGCGTTTCAACCGTCAAGGTATGGCACGAGGTCCACCCAGGTATGACGTTCGAGATTATGACCACTCTAGTGCTAAAATTAAATTTACTATGCCTGCTTTCAATGGTAAATATAATCCAGATGTTTATCTTGATTGGGAACTTTCAGTTGAACAAAAATTTGCATGTCATGATATTCCTGAGAACCAAAGAGTTAGGGCAGCCACTAGTGAATTTACAAACTTTGCTTCCATGTGGTGGAGTGAATATTGTCGTATTAATGCAAATAATATACCTACTACTTGGGATGCTTTAAAACGAGCTATGCGACAGCGTTATGTTCCTTCATATTATGCTTGTATAAACTAAATGAACTGCAACGTTTAAAACAAGGTAGCAATTCTGTAGAGGATTATTATCAAGAATTGCAAACTGGCTTAGTGCGATGTGCCTTAGTTGAAACCGAAGATGCTATGATGGCTAGATTTTTAGGTGGTTTGAATCGTGATATTTAGGATATATTGGACTATAAGTAGTACAATTCTATTACTCGTTTGTTTCATTTTGCTTGTAAAGCTGAAAGGGAAGTACAGGGACGACACAACAAGGGACGAGGTAACTTTTCTGCAAGTCGTCACTCCTCATGGACACACTCTCCAACTGTCCCAACCGCTACCGAGGCAACACCACATGTCTCGAACAATGGTGCACTCCCAACAAGTTCAAAATCAGCTCCACAATCCTCCGCAACATCGAAAGCAATTTCTCTAGCACCCACCACTTCATCTGGACGCACAAGGGACATGAAGTGTCATATATGCAAAGGTGGCAGACACTTGATGAAGGACTGCCCAAATAAACGGACATTCATTGTGCGGGAAGATGGTGAGTACTCCTCTGCTAATGATTTGGATGAAGAGACACATGCTATGCTTGCCACTAATAATGCAGGTGACACTAAGGAGCAAGACATGGAGGAGATACATGTTAATGCTGAGATGGCAGATAAATACCCAAGTCTTGTAACCATGCGAGTACTTAGTGCCCAGGTGGGGAATGCTGAGATGCATCAACGCCATAATATTTTTCAAACTAAGTTTGTTGTCAAAGGGCATTCCGTTCATGTAATCATTGATGGTGGAAGCTGCAATAATTTGGCGAGTATAGAGATGGTAGAGAAGCTTTGCCTCGCCACTACGAAACACCCCATCCATATTACATCCAATGGTTCAATGATTGTGGTAAGTTGACGGTAACGCATCGTGTGAGAGTTCATTTTACACTTGGTTTGTATCATGATTATGTTGATTGTCATGTTGTTGAAGGAAATATGCCCTAGAGGCAATAATAAAGTTGTTATATATATTCCCTTATATCATGATAAATGTTTATTATTCATGCTAAAATTGTATTAACCGGAAACTTAGTACATGTGTGAATACATAGACAAACAGAGTGTCACTAGTATGCCTCTACTTGACTAGCTCGTTGAATCAAAGATGGTTAAGTTTCCTAGCCATAGACATGAGTTGTCATTTGATTAACGGGATCACATCATTAGAGAATGATGTGATTGACTTGACCCATTCTGTTAGCTTAGCACTTGATCGTTTAGTTTGTTGCTATTTCTTTCTTCATGACTTAAAAATGTTCCTATGACTATGAGATTATGCAACTCCCGAATACCGGAGGAACACTTAGTGTGCTATCAAACGTCACAACGTAACTGGGTGATTATAAAGATGCTCTACAGGTGTCTCCGATGGTGTTTGTTGAGTTGGCATAGATCGAGATTAGGATTTGTCACTCCATGTTTCGGAGAGGTATCTCTGGGCCCTCTCAGTAATGCACATCACTATAAGCCTTGCAAGCAATGTGACTAATGAGTTAGTTGCGGGATGATGCATTACGGAACGAGTAAAGAGACTTGCCGGTAACGAGATTGAACTGGGTATTGAGATACCGACTATCGAATCTCGGGCAAGTAACATACCGATGACAAAGGGAACAACGTATGTTGTTATGCGGTTTGACCGATAAAGATCTTCGTAGAATATGTAGGAACCAATATGAGCATCTAGGTTTCGCTATTGGTTATTGACTGGAGATGAGTCTCGGTTATGTCTACATAGTTCTCGAACCCATAGGGTCCGGACGCTTAACGTTCGGTGATGATCGGTATTATGAATTTATGTGTTTTGATGTACCGAAGGTTGTTCGGAGTCCCTGATGTGATCACGGACATGACTAGGAGTCTCAAAATGGTCGATACATAAAGATTGATATATTGGACGACTATGTTTGGACTTCGGAATGGTTCCGGGTGAGTTCGGGCAATTACCGAAGTACCGGGGGGTTACCGGAACCCCCCGGGGTGTCTAATGGGCCATATGGGCCTTAGTGGAGAGAGAGAGAGGGGCGGCCAGGGCAGGCCGCGTGCCCCCTCCCCTTGGGTCCGAATTGGACTAGGGAAAGGGGGGCGGCGCCCCCCTTTCCTTCTCCCTCTCTCCTCCTTCCTTCCTCTCCTACTCCAACTAGGGAAGGGGGAATCCTACTCGCGATGGGAGTAGGACTCCCCTTGGGGCGCGCCATGAGAGGATCGGCCCTCCCCCTCCTCCGCTCCTTTATATACGGGGGAGGGGGCACCCCATAGACACACAAGTTGACAGTTGTCTTAGCCGTGTGCGGTGCCCCCCTCCACAGATTCCACCTCGGTCATATCATTGTAGTGCTCAGGCGAAGCCTTGTGTCGGTAACTTCATCATCACCGTCATCACGCCGTCGTGCTGACGAAGCTCTCCCTCGACACTCAGCTGGATCGAGAGTTCGTGGGATGTCACCGAGCCGAACATGTGCAAATCGCGAAGGAGCCGTACTTTCGGTACTAGGATCGGTCTGATCGTGAAGACGTACGACTACATCAACCGCGTTGTCATAATGCTTCCGCTTTCGGTCTACGAGGGTACTGAAGGAAATATGCCCTAGAGGCAATAATAAAGTTATTATTTATTTCCTTATATCATGATAAATGTTTATTATTCATGCTAGAATTGTATTAACCAGAAACATAATACATGTGTGAATACATAGACAAACAGAGTGTCACTAGTATGCCTCTACTTGACTAGCTCGTTAATTAAAGATGGTTATGTTTCCTAACCATAGACATGAGTTGTCATTTGATTAACGGGATCACATCATTAGGAGAATGATGTGATTTACTTGACCCATTCCGTTAGCTTAGCACTTGATCGTTTAGTATGTTGCTATTGCTTTCTTCATGACTTATACATGTTCCTATGACTATGAGATTATGCAACTCCCGTTTACCGGAGGAACACTTTGTGTGCTACCAAATGTCACAACGTAACTGGGTGATTACAAAGGTGCTCTACAGGTGTCTCCGAAGGTACTTGTTGGGTTGGCGTATTTCGAGATTAGGATTTGTCACTCCGATTGTCGGAGAGGTATCTCTAGGCCCACTCAGTAATGCACATCACTATAAGCCATGCAAGCATTGTAACTAATGAGTTAGTTGCGGGATGATGTATTATAGAACGAGTAAAGAGACTTGCCGGTAACGAGATTGAACTAGGTATTGAGATACCGACGATCGAATCTCGGGCAAGTAACATACCGATGACAAAGGGAACAACGTATGTTGTTATGCGGTCTGACCGATAAAGATCTTCGTAGAATATGTGGGAGCCAATATGAGCATCCAGGTTCCGCTATTGGTTATTGACCGAAGACGTGTCTCGGTCATGTCTACATAGTTCTCGAACCCGTAGGGTCCGCACGCTTAACGTTTCGATGACAGTTATATTATGAGTTTATATGTTTTGATGTACCGAAGGTTGTTCGGAGTACCGGATGTGATCACGGACATGACGAGGAGTCTCGAAATGGTCGAGACATGAAGATTGATATATTGGAAGCCTATATTTGGATATCGGAAGTGTTCTGGGTGAAATCGGGATTTTACCGGAATACCGAGGGGTTACCGGAACCCCCCCGGGGGCTTAATGGGCCATAGTGGGCCTTTGTGGAGAAGAGGAGAGGCATCCAGGGCAGGGCCACGCGCCCCTCCCCCCTAGTCCGAATAGGACAAGTAGAGGGGGGCGGCGCCCCCCCTTTCCTTCCTCTCTCCCTCCTCTTTCCCCCTCCACTCCTAATCCAACTAGGAAAAGGAAGGGAGTCCTACTCCCGGTGGGTGTAGGACTCCACCTGGCGCGCCCCTCCTGGCCGGCCGCACCTCCCCCCTTGCTCCTTTATATACAGGGGCAGGGGGGCACCCATAGACACAACAATTGATCGTTTGATCTTTTAGCCGTGTGCGGTGCCCCCCTCCGCCATAGTCCACCTCGATAATACTGTAGCGGTGCTTAGGCGAAGCCCTGCGTCGGTAGAACATCATCATCGTCACCACATCGTCGTGCTGACGAAACTCTCCCTCAACACTCAGCTGGATCGGAGTTCGAGGGACGTCATCGGGCTGAACGTGTGCTGAACTCGGAGGTGTCGTGCGTTCGGTACTTGATCAGTCGGATCGTGAAGACGTACGACTACATCAACCGCGTTGTGCTAACGCTTCCGCTTTCGGTCTACGAGGGTACGTGGACAACACTCTCCCCTCTCGTTGCTATGCATCACCATGATCCTGCGTGTGCGTAGGAATTTTTTTGAAATTACTGCGTTACCCAACTGTGGCATCCGAGCTTGGTTTTACGAGTTGATGTTATATGCACGAGTAGAACACAAGTGAGTTGTGGGCGATATAAGTCATACTGCTTACCAGCATGTCATACTTTGGTTCAGCGGTATTGTTGGATGAAGCGGCCCGGACCGACATTACGCGTACGCTTACGCGAGACTGGTTTTACCGCCGTGCTTTGCACACAGGTGACTAGCGGGTGTCAGTTTCTCCAACTTTAGTTGAACCCGAGTGTGGCTACGCCCGATCCTTGCGAAGGTTAAAACAACACCAACTTGACAAACTATCGTTGTGGTTTTGATGCGTAGGTAAGAACGGTCTTGCTCAGCCCGTAGCAGCCACGTAAAACTTGCAACAACAAAGTAGAGGACGTCTAACTTGTTTTTGCAGGGCATGTTGTGATGTGATATGGTCAAGATGTGATGAGATATAAGTTGTTGTATGAGATGATCATGTTTTGTTGAAGTTATCGGCAACTGGCAGAAGCCTTATGGTTGTTTCTTTATTGCATAAGATGCAAGCGCCAAATAATTGCTTTACTTTATCGCTATGCGATAGCAATAGTTGCAAGAGCAATAGTTGGCGAGACGACCATGTGACGACACATTGATATAGATCAAGATGATGGAGATCATGGTGTCATGCCGGTGACGATGGAGATCATGACGATGCTTTGGAGATGGAGATCAAAGGCACAAGATGATGATGGCCATATCATGTCACATATTATGATTGAATGTGATGTTTATCCTTTATGCATCTTATTTTGCTTAGTTCGGCGGTAGCATTATAAGATGATCTCTCACTAAATTACCAAGGTATAAGTGTTCTCCCTGAGTATGCACCGTTGCGAAAGTTCTTCGTGCTGAGACACCATGTGATGATCGGGTGTGATAGGCTCTACGTTCAAATACAACGGGTGCAAAACAGTTGCACACGCGGAATACTCAGGTTAAACTTGACGAGCCTAGCATATAACAGATATGGCCTCAGAACACTAAGACCGAAAGGTCGAGCGTGAATCATATAGTAGATATGATCAACATAAATGATGTTCACCATTGAAACTACTCCATCTCACGTGATGATCGGACATGGTTTAGTTGATATGGATCACGTGATCACTTAGATGATTAGAGGGATGTCTATCTAAGTGGGAGTTCTTAAGTAATATGATTAATTGAACTTAAATTTATCATGAACTTAGTCCTGGTAGTATTAGCATATCTATGTTGTAGATCAATAGCTCGCGATGTTGCTCCCCGTTTATTGTGTTCCTAGAGAAAAACTATGTTGAAAGATGTTAGTAGCAATGATGCGGATTGGATCCGTGATATGAGGTTTATCCTCATTGCTGCACAGAAGAATTATTTCCTTGATGCACCGCTAGGTGACAGACCTATTGCAGGAGCAGATGCAGACGTTATGAACGTTTGGCTAGCTCAATATGATGACTACTTGATAGTTTAGTGCATCATGCTTAACGGCTTAGAATCGGGACTTCAAAGATGTTTTGAACATCATGGACCATATGAGATGTTCCAGGAGTTGAAGTTAATATTTCAAGCAAATACCCGAGTTGAGAGATATGAAGTCTCCAACAAGTTCTATAGCTAAAAGATGGAGGAGAATAGCTCAAGCAGTGAGCATGTGCTCAGATTGTCTGGGTACTACAATCGCTTGAATCAAGTGGGAGTTAATCTTCCAGATAAGATAGTGATTGACAGAATTCTCTAGTCACTATCACCAAGTTAGTAGAACTTCGTGATGAACTATAGTATGCAAGGGATAACGTAAATGATTCCCGAGCTTTTCATGATGATGAAATCAAAAATCAAGAAAGAGCATCAAGTGTTGATGGTTAACAAGACCACTAGTTTCAAGAAAAGGGCAAAGGGAAAGAAAGGGAACTTCATGTAGAATGGCAAGCAAGTTGCTGCTCAAGTGAAGAAGCCCAAGTCTGGACCTAAGCCTGAGACTGAGTGCTTCTACTGCAAAGGAACTGGTCACTGGAAGCGGAACTGCCCCAAGTATTTGGCGGATAAGAAGGATGGCAAAGTGAACAAAGGTATATTTGATATGCATGTTATTGATGTGTACTTTACTAGTGTTTATAGCAACCCCTCAGTATTTGATACTAGTTCAGTTGCTAAGATTAGTAACTCGAAACGGGAGTTACAGAATAAACAGAGACTAGTTAAGGGTGAAGTGACGATGTGTGTTGGAAGTGGTTCCAAGATTGATATGATCATCATCGCAGACTCCCTATACTTTCGGGATTAGTATTGAACCTAAATAAGTGTTATTTGGTGTTTGCGTTGAGCATGAATATGATTTTATCATGTTTATTGCAATACGGTTATTCATTTAAGTTAGAGAATTTACATGAATAAAACCTTATATGGTTACACACCCAATGAAAATGGTTCGTTGGATCTCGATCGTAGTGATACACATATTCATAATATTGAAGCCAAAAGATGCAAAGTTAATAATGATAGTGCAACTTATTTGTGGCACTGCCGTTTAGGCCATATTGGTGTAAAGCGCATGAAGAAACTCCATGCTGATGGGATTTTGGAATCACTTGATTATGAATCACTTGATGCTTGCGAACCATGCCTTATGGGCAAGATGACTAAAACTCCGTTCTCCGGAACAATGGAGCAAGCAACTGGCTTATTGGAAATAATACATACTGATGTATGCGATCCGATGAGTGTTGAGGCTCACGACGGGTATCGTTATTTTCTGACCTTCACAGATAATTTGAGCAGATATGGGTATATCTACTTAATGAAACATAAGTCTGAAACATTTGAAAAGTTCAAAGAGGTTCAGAGTGAAGTTGAAAATCATCGTAACAAGAAAATAAAGTTTCTACGATCTGATCGTGGAGGAGAATATTTGAGTTACGAGTTTGGTCTTCAATTAAAACAATGTGGAATAGTTTCACAAATTCGTGCCACCTGGAACACCACAGCATAATGGTGTGTCCGAACGTCATAACCGTACTTTATTGGATATAGTGCAATCTATGATGTCTCTTACCGATTTACCACTATCGTTCTGGGGTTATGCATTAGAGACAGGTGCATTCACATTAAATAGGGCACCATCTAAATCCGTTGAGATGACGCCTTATGAACTATGGTTTGGCAAGAAACCAAAGTTGTCGTTTCTTAAAGTTTGGGGCTGCGATGCTTATGTGAAAAAGCTTCAACCTAATAAGCTCGAACCCAAATCGGAGAAATGTGTCTTCATAGGATACCCAAAGGAGACTGTTGGGTACACCTTCTATCACAGATCCGAAGGCAAGACTTTTGTTGCTAAATTCGGAATCTTTCTGGAGAAGGAGTTTCTCTCGAAAGAAGTGAGTGGGAGGAAAGTAGAACTTGATGAGGTAACTGTACCTGCTCCCTTATTGGAAAGTAGTTCATCACAGAAATCTGTTCCTGTGACTCCTACAACAATTAGTGAGGAAGCTAATGATGATGATCATGTAACTTCAGATCAAGTTACTACCGAACCTCGTAGGTCAACCAGAGTGAGATCCACACCAGAGTGGTACGGTAATCCTATTCTGGAGGTCATGTTACTTGACCATGACGAACCTACGAACTATGAGGAAGTGATGATGAGCCCAGATTCCGCGAAATGGTTTGAGGCCATGAAATCTGAGATGGGATCCATGTATGAGAACAAAGTATGGACTTTGATTGATTGCCGAATGATCGGCGAGCCATTGAGATTAAATGGATCTTCAAGAGGAAGACAGACGCTGATAGTAGTGTTACTATCTACAAAGCTAGAATTGTCGCAAAAGGTTTTCAACAAGTTCAAGGTGTTGACTACGATGAGAGTTTCTCACTCGTATCTATGCTTAAGTCTGTCCGAATCATGTTAGCAATTGCCGCATTTTATGAAATCTGGCAAATGGATAAACAAAACTGCATTCCTTAATGGATTTATTAAAGAAGAGTTGTATATGATGCAACCAGAAGGTTTTGTCAATCCTAAAGGTGCTA
Organism: Triticum aestivum; assembly: GCF_018294505.1. Taxonomy (NCBI): domain Eukaryota; kingdom Viridiplantae; phylum Streptophyta; class Magnoliopsida; order Poales; family Poaceae; genus Triticum; species Triticum aestivum. The sequence continues at coordinate 252,854,598 of NC_057802.1, read as the reverse complement.
ACAAAATATGCAAGCTCTAGCAATCCATCTATGGACTGGTGCAAGCCTCTCGGAGTTGGAATATACGCTTTGATTAGTTGATCAAAGGATATAGTTTTATACAGACTTGCGGTGAAGCCTGTATTTACAAGAAAGTGAGTGGGAGCACTACAGCATTTCTGATAAGTATATGTGAATGACATATTGTTGATCGGAAATAATGTAGAATTATTCTGCAAAGCATAAAGGAGTGTTTGAAAGGAGTTTTTCAAAGAAAGACCTCGGTGAAGCTGCTTACATATTGAGCATCAAGATCTGTAGAGATAGATCAAGAAACTTGATAAGTTTTTCAATGAGTACATACCTTGACAAACTTTTGAAGTAGTTCAAAATGGAACAGTCAAAGAAAGACTTCTTGCCTGTGTTACAAGGTGTGAAATTGAGTAAGACTCAAAGCCCAACCACGGCAGAAGATAGAAAGAGAATGAAAGTCATTCCCTATGCCTTAGCCGTAGGTTCTATAAAGTATGCCATGCTGTGTACCAGATCTATTGTATACCTACACTGATTTTGGCAAGGGAGTACAATAGTGATCTAGGAGTAGATCACTGGACAGCGGTCAAAATTATCCTTAGTGGAATAAGGATATGTTTCTCGATTATGCAGGTGACAAAAAGGATCGTCGTAAAGGATTACGTTGATGCAAATTTTGACACTGATACAGATGACTCTAAGTCTCAATCTGGATACATATTGAAAGTGGGAGCAATTAGCTAGAGTAGCTCCGTGCAGAGCATTGTTGACATAGAAATTTGCAAAATGCATACGGATCTGAATGTGGCAGACCCGTTGACTAAACTTCTCTCACAAGCAAAACATGATCACACCTTAGTACTCTTTGGGTGTTAATCACATAGCGATGTGAACTAGATTATTGACTCTAGTAAACCCTTTGGGTGTTGGTCACATGACGATGTGAACTATGGGTGTTAATCACATGGTGATGTGAACTACTGGTATTAAATCACATGGTGATGTGAACTAGATTATTGACTCTAGTGCAAGTGGGAGACTGAAGGAAATATGCCCTAGAGGCAATAATAAAGTTATTATTTATTTCCTTATATCATGATAAATGTTTATTATTCATGCTAGAATTGTATTAACCGGAAACATAATACAAGTGTATATATATAGACAAACAGAGTGTCACTAGTATGCCTCTACTTGACTAGCTCGTTAATTAAAGATGGTTATGTTTCCTAACCGTAGACATGAGTTGTCATTTGATTAACGGGATCACATCATTAGGAGAATGATGTGATTTACTTGACCCATTCCGTTAGCTTAGCACTTGATCGTTTAGTATGTTGCTATTGCTTTCTTCATGACTTATACATGTTCCTATGACTATGAGATTATGCAACTCCCATTTACCGGAGGAACACTTTGTGTGCTACCAAACGTCACAACGTAACTGGGTGATTATAAAGGTGCTCTACAGGTGTCTCCGAAAGTACTTGTTGGGTTGGTGTATTTCGAGATTAAGATTTGTCACTCCGATTGTCGGAGAGGTATCTCTAGGCCCACTCAGTAATGCACATCACTATAAGCCTTGCAAGCATTGTAACTAATGATTTAGTTGCGGAATGATGTATTACGGAACGAGTAAAGAGACTTGCCGGTAACGAGATTGAACTAGGTATTGAGATACCGACGATCGAATCTCGGGCAAGTAACATACCGATGACAAAGGGAACAACGTATGTTGTTATGCGGTCTGACCGAGAAAGATCTTCGTAGAATATGTGGGAGCCAATATGAGCATCTAGGTTCCGCTATTGGTTATTGACCGAAGACGTGTCTCGGTCATGTCTACATAGTTCTCGAACCCGTAGGGTCCGCACGCTTAACGTTTCGATGATAGTTATATTATGAGTTTATATGTTTTGATGTACCGAATGTTGTTCGGAGTCCCGGATGTGATCACGGACATGACGAGGAGTCTCGAAATGGTCGAGACATGAAGATTGATATATTGGAAGCCTATATTTGGATATCGGAAGTGTTCTGGGTGAAATCGGGATTTTACCGGAATACCGAGGGGTTACCGGAACCCCCCGGGGGCTTAATGGGCCATAGTGGGCCTTTGTGGAGAAGAGGAGAGGCAGCCAGGGCAGGGTCGCGCGCCCCTCCCCCCTAGTCCGAATAGGACAAGTAGACACTACTGGAATCAGCTAATTTGCCATCTGCCAGCTCTTTGCCGTCTGCTAGCTGACGGCAAAGCACCTCTTTGCCATCAGCTACGCATAAGCAGACGGCAAAGAAAAGGCTGACGGCAAAGAAGCTCTTTGCCATCTGCCAGCTCTTTGCCGTCTGCCAGCTGACGGCAAAGAGTGTGGTGGCCCCCACCCCCCGCTCATTTGAAAAAATGTTAACGGCCCACCTCTTTGCCGTCCGCTAGCAGACGGCAAAGAGGCAAAAAGGCGGACGGCAAAGGCTGGCGGACGGCAAAGAGGGCACTTGACTAACGGCAAGTGCCCCCCCGCCCGTTACTCACTTCGTCCTCGCGCGCCCTTCTCCTCCGACCCCGCCGCCGCCCG